>NC_060185.1:28871873-29149373 GCF_021184085.1 Oncorhynchus gorbuscha
TTGATGACAGCTTGGCACACTCTTGGCATTCTCTCAAACCAGCTTCACCTGGAACACTTTTCCAACAGTCTTGAAGGAGTTCCCACATATTCTGAGCCCTTGCTGGCTGCTTTTCCTTCACTCTGCAGTCCAACTCATCCCAAACTATCTCAATTGGGTTGAGGTCGGGTGATTGTGGAGGCCCTGTCATCTGATGCAGCACTCCATCACTCTCCTTCTTGGTCAAATAGCCTTAACACAGCCTGGAGGTGTGTGTAGGGTCTTTGTCCTGTTGAAAAACAAATGATAGTCCCACTAAGCACAAACCAGATGGGATGGCATATCGCTGGAGAATTCTGTGGTATCCATGCTGGTTAAGTGTGCCTTGAATTCTAAATAAATCACTGACAGTGTCACCAGCAAAGCACCCCCACACCATCACACCTCCTCCTCCATGCTTCACAGTGGGACTCACACATGTGGAGATCATCCATTCACCTTCTCTGCATCTCACAAAGACACGGCAGTTGGAACAAAAAATCTCAAATTTGAACTCATCAGACCAAAGGACAGATTTTCACTGGTCTAATGTGCATTGCTCGTGTTTCTTGGCCCAAGCAAGTCTCTTCTTATTATTGGTGTTCTTTGGTAGTGGTTTCTTTGCAGCAATTCGACCATGCAGGCCTGATTCATGCAGTCTCCTCTGAACAGTTGATGTTGAGATGTGTCTGTTACTTGAACTCTGTATTTGGGCTACAATATGAGGTGCAGTTAACTGTAATTAATTTATCCTCTGCAGCAAAGGTAACTCTGGGTCTTCCTTTCCTGTGGCGGTCCTCATGAGAACCAGTTTCATCATAACACCTGATGGTTTTTGCGACTGCTCTTGAAGAAACTTTCAAAGTACTTGAAATGTTATGGATTTTCTACCTTCATGTAATGATGGACTGTCGTTTCTCTTTGCTTATTTGAGCTGTTCTTGCCATAATAGGGACGTGGTATTTTACCAAATAGGGCTATCCTCTGTATACAACCCCTATCTTGTCACAACACAACTGACTAGCTCAAATGCAAAAAGAAGGAAGAAATTAACAATGCACACCTGTTAATTGAAATGCATTCCAGGTGACTACCTCATGAAGCTGGTTGAGAGAATGCCAAAAGTGTTCAAAGTTGTCATCAAGGCAAAGGGTGGCTACTTTGAACAATATAAAATAAAACATATATTTTGATTTGTTTAACACTTTTTTGGTTACTACATGATTCCATTTGTGTTATTTATTCGTTTTGATGTCTTCACTATTATTCTACAATGTAGACAATAGTAAAAATGAGTAGAATGAGTGAATGAGTAGGTATGTCAAAACTTTTTACTGGTACTGTATATATTGAAAAGAATAAGGAATTCCAGTCATTTATTATCCATTTCAATCTTTCCCAACATGTGTTACTTTTTCACTGCGCTGTCTCACAATTTATTCCATACAGTATACACTATTGTAAAACATAATGCAAGAACATTAACATTTTCTTTAAAGCACTGAAAAATAGTAACCTATTACTTAAACATTTTCATGCAGACATCTGTAGGGGGGAAACATTGTTAACCTTTTTTTGCACTGCTAACGAAGTGGCCACCAAGTAGCCACCTCACAGTCAGACCAGCCCAAGATGCCTTTGTGGTCATACGAGGCGATGTGAGCACTTCAGACTCTAGAGGTCTCCGTCCAGCATGCAGCAACATCCACCTATCCAGATTCTGCCTCTCACGTTCTAGTGCAGCGGACAAACGGTATAGGAGAAGACCGCTCAGAGCCACGGAGACAGAGGGAACCTGAGGGATGCACGCTTCCCGAACGAGATAGAAAGAACGGGAACTTTGATTTGACGCGAGGCTGATAAAATTACGATAATATAGAGCTGCATTCCTTAGTGAAGGGATGCATTGACATTTCGAGTGTTCAAAAATGATGTCCTTGGTTCCCTGCTCATTGTAGATTATATTTAATGTATCTCTCCTATTTCTGATGTGCTACTTCATTGTGACTGTACACTTGGGTCACCCGCATGAATTTTAAGGCAGCCGGAGCGCATTGTTTCCAGCTTCGTTTCATGGGATTTCCAGTCGTGTCGGGTGCTGTGATGTCTGCAACATTTCGCTCTTTGTTTCTGGGTAAGTGAGTTCCCAATCGCAAACATGTAGTTATTTAATAGGAGAGTATCAATGTGACGATAAGTATTTAATAGGGTTTTTGTTATGAATTATTATGATTTATATAGAAACGTTATATAAATTTGTATTGTTCACAAAAAATGTACCATAGCTAACAGCGCTCTATTGTGCGTAATTTTATCCAGAATTATATCAAAATTAGCCTAAAAATGATGTAACAAACTATTCATAATTGTTTATCTCACGTTCTTTTTGAATAGCCTAGATCACTTTGACAAATTAGCCATTTTGTCATGTACAATCAAAAGTAAATTAGATGAGACTTAATTGCGATAAATTGGCTAATTCAAGTGAAGAATTAGTGTTAAGAAAAAAGTTCACTTCGTTTAAAAGAAGAAACCCTTACAATGTGAATTGAGAGCTGTGTTAATGATCACTGTACAAAGGCTACACTTCAGGCATTCACTTGACTGGTGCTGGACAAAGACTGTATGTAGTCTGAGTGTATTCTAGGCTATTCATTAGGCTATTCATTGTCTGTTAATGGCAGATTAAACACAACTGCTTCTTATCAGAAAGCACAAAGACAGGGCACGCCACATATAATCCGAATCACAAACTAATGTGCTGTGACACCGATTGGCAAACAGATATTTCTAATAGACCACGGCGGGTGGTGAGCGAGCGGCTCGGCTGGTGCCCTTAAGAGGAATGAGGAAGCTGGATATCGCATGCCCGCGTGTGCTGGGATCAGAGCTCGTAAAATTGGTGCAAAGCAAACGTTGAAGATTCTCGGGCTTGTCTCCTTTGGTTAAATTCCAACAATTCCGTCCATCTTTGTGATGGTGCATTCCTAGTGCACCATCACAACGTGGTGCATTCCTAGTGGTTAGAGCGTTGGACTAGTAACCGGAAGGTTGCAAGTTCAAACCCCCGAACTGACAAGGTACAAATCTGTCGTTCTGCTCCTGAACAGGCAGTTAACCCACTGTTTCCAGGCCGTCAGTGAAAATAAGAATTTGTTCTTAACTGACTTGCCTGGTTAAATAAAGGTAAAATAAATAAATATTGACAGTTTGTTAGCTATAGCCTTCTGTGTGTAGCATAAAGTGTCCAGCAAACTTAGACCTGTAATATACTGTGTATTTTATTTGCAATAGCACATTAAATGCATGACCTCGGGTAATATATTTGGATGTTAAATTGGGCCCTAAAGTCTTCTTTTGTCCAAATTCAATGCAACGTCCACAATTATTGCAGTAACTTCACAATGTCTAAATTGCACTGTGAGGTTTCTAAAAATTCAGGAAATACCATAGCTAGAGCTTTACATGTTCAAAGTACAGTAGCTATGCCTGAATGAGGTCTCAGTAGCCTGCCCTGCAAGGATGGGCATATGAGTGAGGCAGACAAATGATGTGGGTTGCCATCCATTGACTGACTTAAATAGTTGGACTGAGGATGGGACACGCCATAGCACTTTAAGCCACTCTGTCACTGGGATAATGAGGATCATCATATAACCACTGTGTTCATTTTCTATAGCCTATAGGCTGGGGATCACTGGGTTGGCAGTCTAGACATGCAATAATAGCTTTAGTGAACTGTATTATCAGCTATTCAATTTGTTAGCTGGTGGTGATGATGGTGGTGGTGGTGATGATAGTGATGATGATGATGGTTATGGTGATGATGACGATGATAATGGTGATGATGATGGTGGTGGTGGTGAGGATGATGATTATGGTGTGGTGGTTTTGGTGGTGGTGATGTTGAGTATGATGGAATTGGTACACTATATATACAAAAGTATGTGGACACCCGTTCATATTAGTGGATTCGGCTATTTCAGCCACACCCGTTGCTGACAGGTGTATAAAATCAAGCACACAGCCATGCAATCTTAATAGATGGACATTGGCAGTAGAATGGCCATACTAAAGAGCTCAGTGACTTTCAACATGGCACTGTCACAGGATGCCAGCTTTCCAACAATTCAGTTCGTAAAATTTCTGCCCTGCTAGAGCTTCCCCAGTCAACTGTGAGTACTGTTATTGTGAAATGGAAACTTCTAGGATCAACAACGGCCCAGCTGCAAAGAGGTTGGCCACACATGCTCACAGAATGTGACTGCCGAATGCTGAAGCACGTAGCGCATAGAAATCATCTGTCCTCTTTTGCAACACTCACTACCGAGTTCCAAACTGCCTCATGAAGGAACGTCAGCACAATAACTGTTCATCGGTAGCTTCATGAAATGGGTTTCCATGGAAGAGCAGCCTCACCCAAGCCTAAGATCACCATACTCATTGCCATGCATCGGCTGGAGTGGTGTAAAGCTCGCTGCCATTGGAACCTGAGCAGTGGAAAGCTATTTTTCATGGTTCAGGCCCCTTAATTCCAGGGAAGGGAAATCTTAACGCTACAGCATACAATGACTTTCTAGATGATTCTGTGCTTCCAACTTTGTGGCAACAGTTTGTGGAAGGCCATTTTCCTGTTTCAGCATGACAATGCCCCTGCGCACAAAGCGAGGTGCATACAGAAATGGTTTGTAGAAATCAGTGTGGAAGAATTTAACTGGCCTGTACAGAGACCTAACTTCAACCGCATCAAACACCTTTCAGATGATTTGTAATTAGACTGCAATGAATTAGACTGCAGGCCAGGCCTAATCACCCAAAATCAGTACCAGACCTCAGTAACGCTCTTGTGGCTAAATGGAGGCAAGTCCCCGCAACAATGTTCCAAAATCTAGTGGAAAGCCTTCTGTTATAGCAGGAAAGAGAGACCAACTCCATTATTTTGAAATGAGATGTTCGACAAGCAGATGTCCACATACTTTTGTTCATGTAGTGTATTATTGTTTGTATTTGACAGATTAGTGTAGTGCTGATGTTATCGTCAGATGGCATACATGTAGTTGTTACATATCCCTCTGTATGATCTTTCATAATGTAAAACCAGGTTGAAGGACATTTCCCTTATAATTATGAACAGATCAACACAGAGGCTGAGCTAAGAGAGAAGAGCTTATTCTATTATGGAATGATCAATACTCATTAATAGAGCTCATTTCCTTTTAATTTGTCTTTGGCCTTGGAAGTCCTGAGACATTCTTAATTTAATATCTGTGGGAGATATAATATCCAGTGTTCCCTTTATAGATAAGTACCACAATTAAACAGCACAGAAAACCTCAACTGCCTTTCATCAAGGCATACATCACAAAATGAACAGAATAGCAAAAGGTCAAATAATGTGGTAAAGCCCTTAAAACTGCTGGAAGTAGAACCAGAGTAACCAAACCAAAGTAGTGGAGCTTAATGATGGATTGCCTGCCTGTCCTTCCCTCAGCAAAATATGGTATTGAATGGAAAATGTTAAATTACTGTCCATGAAGTAATAACAGATTGTAATTCACTTGACAGAAATGTAATGGGAAAAATGAGTAGCCTTTCCGTTCGAGTTATTCATTTCCAACCCCCAAACGCCCTCATTTCAAATGGAGCTTATGCGCTATGATATTTAGCAGTCTTGCATCTATGCTGCACTATTTGAGTTACATCCTCACGTCTAATCACTGTTCATCTGATCCACTATGTATGGAGATAGATACTAGGTTTAAAATGGGTTTCTGTTCCCATTCTATATTTAGCAAGTCTCCAGGGGTGGACAAAGGATCTCTCAAATGTGGATATGACAGGAGCCTCCAGAGCCAGAGGTTATGAAGTGACATCTCGATGTGTTTGCTCCTAAATCACACTCCCACACATACTAACCCCCTCTATCTCACACTAATACAAACACACAGCCATTTAATAAAAATCAGATGACCATAGAAAGCATTAAGGCTGTAGTTCTAGTTATTGCATATTTAGTCAGTATTCATCGACTAGGGGCTGTATTCGATCAAATCAGATGTTATTAGTCACATGCGCCGATTACAACAGGTGTAGACATTACAGTGAAATGCTTACTTACGAGCCCCTAACCAACAATGCAGGTAAACAAAAGAAATAATAATAATATTAAGAAGAAGAAGAAGAAATAAAAGTAACAAGTAGTTAAAGAGCAGCAGTAAAATAGCAATAGCGAGACTATATATAGGGGGGGTACCGGTACAGAGTAAATGTGTGGGGGCACCGGTTAGTCAATGTATCAAATGTATTTATAAAGCCCTTCTTACATCAGCTGATGTCACAAAGTGCTATAAAGAAACCCAGCCTAAAACCCCAAACAGCAAGCAATGTAGGTGTAGAAACACGGTGGCTAGGAAAAACTCCCTAGAAAGGCCAGAACCTAGGAAGAAACCTAGAGAGGAACCAGGCTATGAGGGGTGGCCAGTCCTCTTCTGGCTGTGCCGGGTAGAGATTATAACAGAACATGTCAAAATGTTCAAATGTTCAAAGATGACCAGCACGGTCAAATAATAATAATCACAGTAGCAGCACCTCAGGAGTAAATGTCAGTTGGCTTTTCATAGCCGATCATTCAGAGTATCTCTACCACTCTTGCTGTCTCTAGAGAGTTGAAAGCAGCAGGTCTGGGACACGGTAGCACGTCCAGTGAACAGGTCAGGGATCCATAGACCCAGGCAGGACAGTTGAAACTGGAGCAGCAGCATAACCAGGTGGACTGGGGACAGCAAGGTGTTATCAGGCCAGGTAGTCCTGAGGCATGGTCCTCGGGCTCAGGTCCTCAGAGAGAAAAAAGAGAGAAAGAAAGAGAGAGAGAGAGAGAAAAAGTGAGAGAGAGAGAAAAGGAGAGGGAGATAATTAGAAAGAGGCATACTTACATTCACACAGGACACCGGATAAGACAGGAGAAATACTCCAGTTATAACAGACTGACCCTAGCCCCCCGACACATAAACTACTGCAGCATATATAATGGAGGCTGAGACAGGAGGGGTCAGGAGACACTGTGGCCCCATCCGACAATACCCCCGGACAGGGCCAAACAGGTAGGATATAACCCCACCCACTTTACCAAAGCAAAGACCCCACACCACTAGAGGGGTATCTTCAACCACCAACTTACTATCCTGAAACAAGGCCGAGTATAGCCCACGAAGATCTCCCCCACGGCACAAACCCAAGGGGGGCGCCAACCCTGACAGGAAGATCACATCAGTGACTCAATCCACTCAAGTGACGCACCCCTCCTAGGCACAGCATGGAAGGGCACCAGTAAGCCAGTGACTCTGCTCCTGTAATAGGGTTTGAGGCAGAGAATCCCATTGGAGAGAGGGGAGTCGGCCAGGCAGAGACAGCAACGGTGGTTCGTTGCTCCAGTGCCTTTCCGTTCACCTTCACACTCCTGGGCCAGACTACACTCAATCATAGGACCTACTGAAAACATGAGTCTTCAATAAAGACTTAAAGGTCGAGGCCGAGTCTGCATCTCTCACATGGATAGGCAGACCATTCCATAAAAATGGAGCTCTATTAGGAGAAGGCTCTGCCTCTAGCTGTTTGCTTAGAAATTCTAGGGACAGGAAGGAGGCCTGCGTCTTGTGACCCTAGCGTACGTGTAGGTATGTACGGCAGGACCAAATCGGAAAGATAGGTAGGAACAAGCCCATGTAATGCTTTGTAGGTTAACAGTAAGCCAGTGTAGAGAGGTTAGCATTGGAGAAATATGATCATATTTTTTGGGTTCTAGACAAGATTCTAGCAGCCGTGTTTAGCACTAACTGATGTTTATTTAGTGCTTTATCCAGGTAGCCGTAAACTAGAGCATTGCTGTAGTCTAATCTAGATGTGACAAAAGCATGAATACATTTTTCTGTGTCATTTTTGGATAGAAAGTTTCAGATTTTTGCAATGTTACGTAGTTGGAAAAAAGCTATCCTTGAAATAATCTTGATGTTCATCAAAAGCGAGATCAGGGTCCAAAATAATGCTGAGGTCCTTCGCGGTTTTATTTGAGACAACTGTACAACCATCAAGATGAATTGTCAGATTCAATAGAAGAGCTCTTTGTTTCTTGGCACCTAGAACTAGCGTCTCTGTTTTGAGATGTTCTAAAAGTTGAACATTTGCCGCCATCCACTTCCTTATGTCTAAAACACAGGCTTCCAGGGAGGGCAATTTTGGCGCTTCACCATGTTTCAACGAAATGTACAGCTGTGTATCGTCCGCATAGCAGTGAAAGTTAACATTATGTTTCCGAATGGCAACAGAGGTAAAATATATCGTGAAAATAATAGTGGTTCGAAAATGTAGCCTTGAGGAACACAGTTGATTTGTCATAGGACAAACCATCTACAGAGACATACGGATATCTTTCCGACAGATAAGATCTAAACCAGGCCAGAGCTTGTCCGTGTAGACCAATTTGGGATCCAATCTCTCCAAAAGAATGTGGTGATCGATAGTATCAACAACAGCACTAAGGTCTAGGAGCACGAGGACAGATGCAGAGCCTCGGTCTGACGCCATTAAAAGGTCATTTAGCACCTTCACAAGTACATTCTCAGTGCTATGATGGGTCTAGAACCATTGTTTCATATACATTGTTTGTCTTCAGGAAGGCAGTGAGTTGATGCGCAACAGCTTTTCTAAGATTTCTGAGAGGAATGGGAGATTCAATATAGGCCAAAAGTTGTTTATATTTTCTGGGTCACATTTTGGCTTTTTCAAGAGAAGCTTTATTACAGCCACTTTTAGTGAGTTCAGTACACATCCGGTGGATAGAGAGGCGTGTATTATGTTCAAGATAGGATTGCAAAGCACAGGAAGTACCACTTTCATTAGTTTAGTTGGAATAGTATGCAGCTTGAAGGTTTAGAGGCCATGATTATTTTCGTCAAGGTGTCAAGAGATATAGTATTAAAACACTTGAGTGTCTCTGTTATGCTGGTGAATGAGGACCCAAAAGCGACTTAACGAAAACAGAGTCTTTATTCCAGTATATGACAAAAGTAATAATCCTGGATATATCAAGGAGAAAACAAAACAGGAAAAACTGAAATCCACTCGTAGTTGCGAGGACTGACTGGAGACTCGACCATAGACTGCAGGTTGCTTCGGGAAGGCACCGACCGTAGCAGACTAAGACACCTGCTCATACGCAGCATCTGAAGAAGATAAAACACGACAGGGCGAGACAAGGACACAGAACAGCGAACATCATACAAGGATCCGACAAGGACAGAAGCGGAAAACAGAGGGAGAAATAGTGGCTCTAATCAGAGGGCAAAATAGGGGACAGGTGTGAAAAGAGTAAATGAGGAACAGCTTGGAGCAGGAACGGAACGATAAGGAGAGAGAGCGAGCGAGGGAGAGAGGGAGGGGAAGAGAGGGATAGAAAGAGGGAAAGAACCTAATAAGACCAGCAGAGGGAAACGAATAGAAGGGAAGCACAGAGACAAGACATGATAACCAATGACAAAACATGACAGTACCCCCCCACTCACCGAGCGCCTCCTGGCGCACTCGAGGAGGAACCCTGGCGGCAACGGAGGAAATCATCAATCAGCGAACGGTCCAGCACGTCCCGAGATGGAACCCAACTCCTCTCCTCAGGACCGTAACCCTCCCAATCCACTAAGTACTGGTGACCACGTCCCCAAGAACGCATGTCCATGATCTTTCGTACCTTGTAAATAGTTGCGCCCTCGACAAGGACGGGGGGAGACGAACGGGGGCGCGAAGAAAGGGCTTGACACAGGAGACATGGAAGACAGGGTGGACGCGACGAAGATGTCGCGGAAGAAGCAGTCGCACAGCGACAGGATTGACGACCTGGGAGACACGGAACGGACCAATGAACCGCGGAGTCAACTTGCGAGAAGCTGTCGTAAGGGGAAGGTTACGAGTGGAAAGCCACACTCTCTGGCCGCGACAATACCTAGGACTCTTAATCCTACGTTTATTGGCGGCTCTCACAGTCTGCGCCCTGTAACGGCAAAGTGCAGACCTCACCCTCCTCCAGGTGCGCTCACAACGTTGGACAAACGCCTGAGCGGAGGGAACGCTGGACTCGGCGAGCTGGGACGAGAACAGAGGAGGCTGGTACCCCAGACTACTCTGAAACGGAGATAGCCCGGTAGCAGACGAAGGAAGCGAGTTGTGAGCGTATTCTGCCCAGGGAGCTGTTCTGCCCAAGATGCAGGGTTTCTAAAAGAAAGGCTGCGTAATATGCGACCAATCGTCTGATTGGCCCTTTCTGCTTGACTGTTAGACTGGGGATGAAAACCGGAAGAGAGACTGACGGAAGCACCAATCAAACGACAGAATTCCCTCCAAAACTGTGACGTGAATTGCGGACCTCTGTCTGAAACGGCGTCTAACGGGAGGCCATGAATTCTGAACACATTCTCAATGATGATTTGTGCCGTCTCCTTAGCGGAAGGAAGCTTAGCGAGGGGAATGAAATGTGCCGCCTTAGAGAACCTATCAACAACCGTAAGAATCACAGTCTTCCCCGCAGACGAAGGCAGACAGGTAATGAAGTCTAAGGCGATGTGAGACCATGGTCGAGAAGGAATGGGAAGCGGTCTGAGACGACCGGCAGGAGGAGAGTTACCTGACTTAGTCTGCGCGCAGTCCGAACAAGCAGCCACGAAACGGCGCGTGTCACGCTCCTGAGTAGGCCACCAAAACCGCTGGTGAATAGAAGCAAGTGTACCCCGAACGCCGGGGTGGCCAGCTAACTTGGCAGAGTGAGCCCACTGAAGAACAGCCAGACGAGTAGAAACAGGAACGAAAAGAAGGTTACTAGGACAAGCGCGCGGCGACGCAGTGTGAGTGAGTGCTTGCTTAACCTGTCTCTCAATTCCCCAGACAGTCAACCCGACAACACGCCCATCAGGAAGAATCCCCTTGGGATCGGTAGAAGCCACAGAAGAAATAAAGAGACGGGATAAGGCATCAGGCTTGGTGTTCTTATTACCCGGGCGATAAGAAATCACGAACTCGAAACGAGCGAAAAACAACGCCCAACGAGCTTGACGTGCATTAAGTCGTTTGGCAGAACGGATGTACTCAAGGTTCTTATGGTCAGTCCAAACGACAAAAGGAACGGTCGCCCCCTCCAACCACTGTCGCCATTCGCCTAGGGCTAAGCGGATGGCGAGCAGTTCGCGGTTACCCACATCATAGTTGCGTTCCGATGGCGACAGGCGATGAGAAAAATAAGCGCAAGGATGGACCTTATCGTCAGACTGGAAGCGCTGGGATAGAATGGCTCCCACGCCCACCTCTGAAGCGTCAACCTCGACAATGAATTGTTTAGTGACGTCAGGAGTAACAAGGATAGGAGCGGACGTAAAACGCTCTTTGAGGAGATCAAAAGCTCCCTGGGCGGAACCGGACCACTTAAAGCACGTCTTGACAGAAGTAAGAGCTGTGAGAGGGGCAGCAACTTGACCGAAATTACGAATGAAACACCGATAGAAATTAGCGAAACCTAGAAAGCGCTGCAACTCGACACGTGACCTTGGAACGGGCCAATCACTGACAGCCTGGACTTTAGCGGGATCCATCTGAATGCCTTCAGCGGAAATAACAGAACCGAGAAATGTGACAGAGGAGACATGAAAGGCGCACTTCTCAGCCTTCACGTAGAGACAATTCTCTAAAAGGCGTTGGAGTACACGTCGAACGTGCTGAACATGAATCTCGAGTGACGGTGAAAAAATCAGGATATCGTCAAGGTAGACAAAAACAAAGATGTTCAGCATGTCTCTCAGTACATCATTAACTAATGCCTGAAAAACAGCTGGAGCATTAGCGAGACCGAACGGCAGAACCCGGTACTCAAAATGCCCTAACGGAGTGTTAAACGCCGTTTTCCACTCGTCCCCCTCTCTGATGCGCACGAGATGGTAAGCGTTACGAAGGTCCAACTTAGTAAAGAACCTGGCTCCCTGCAGAATCTCGAAGGCTGACGACATAAGGGGAAGCGGATAACGATTCTTAACCGTTATGTCATTCAGCACTCGATAATCCACGCAGGGGCGCAGAGTACCGTCCTTCTTCTTAACAAAAAAAAACCCCGCTCCGGCGGGAGAGGAAGAAGGCACTACGGTGCCGGCGTCGAGAGAAACAGACAAATAATCCTCGAGAGCCTTACGTTCGGGAGCCGACAGAGAGTATAGTCTACCCCGAGGGGGAGTGGTCCCCGGAAGGAGATCAATACTACAATCATACGACCGGTGAGGAGGAAGGGAGTTGGCTCTGGACCGACTGAAGACCGTGCGCAGATCATGATATTCCTCCGGCACTCCTGTCAAATCACCAGGTTCCTCCTGAGAAGAGGGGACAGAAGAAACAGGAGGGATAGCAGACATTAAACACTTCACATGACAAGAAACGTTCCAGGATAGGATAGAATTACTAGACCAATTAATAGAAGGATTATGACATACTAGCCAGGGATGACCCAAAACAACAGGTGTAAAAGGTGAACGAAAAATCAAAAAGGAAATGGTCTCACTGTGGTTACCAGATACTGTGAGGGTTAAAGGTAGTGTCTCATATCTGATACTGGGGAGAAGACTACCATCTAAGGCGAACATGGGCGTGGGCTTCCCTAACTGTCTGAGAGGAATGTCATGTTTCCGAGCCCATGCTTCGTCCATAAAACAACCCTCAGCCCCAGAGTCTATCAATGAAGCAGCCGAACCGGTCCAGCGTAGATGGACCGACATGGTAGTACAGGATCTTGATGGAGAGACCTGAGTAGTAGCGCTCACCAGTAGCCCTCCGCTTACTGATGAGCTCTGGCTTTTACTGGACATGAATTGACAAAATGTCCAGCAGAACCGCAATAGAGGCAAGGCGGTTGGTGATCCTCCGTTCCCTCTCCTTAGTCGAGATGCGAATACCTCCCAGCTGCATGGGCTCAGTCTCTGAGCCGGAGGGAGGAGATGGTTGCGATGCGGAGAGGGGGAACACCGTTAACGCGAGCTCTCTTCCACGAGCTCGGTGACAAAGATCTACCCGTCGTTCTATGCGGATGGCGAGTGCAATCAAAGAGTCCACACTGGAAGGAACCTCCCGGGAGAGAATCTCATCCTTAACCTCAGCGTGGAGTCCCTCCAGAAAACGAGCGAGCAACGCCGGCTCGTTCCAGTCACTAGAGGCAGCAAGAGTGCGAAACTCTATAGAGTAATCCGTTATGGATCGATCACCTTGACATAGGGAAGCCAGGGCCCTAGAAGCCTCCCTACCAAAAACTGAACGATCAAAAACCCGTATCATCTCCTCTCTAAAGTTCAGGTAATTGTTAGAACACTCAGCCCTTGCCTCCCAGATACCTGTGCCCCACTCTCGAGCCCGACCAGTAAGGAGTGAAATGACGTAAGCAATCCGACCTCTCTCTCTTGAGTATGTGTTGGGTTGGAGAGAGAACACAATATCACACTGGGTGAGAAAGGAGCGGCACTCAGTGGGCTGCCCAGAGTAACATGGTGGGTTATTAACCCTAGGTTCCGGAGACTCGGAAGACCAGGAAGTAGCTGGTGGCACGAGACGAAGACTCTGAAACTGTCCTGAGAGGTCGGAAACCTGAGCGGCCAGGGTCTCAACGGCATGACGAGCAGCAGACAATTCCTGCTCGTGTCTGCCGAGCATTGCTCCCTGGATCTCGACGGCAGTTTTACGAGAATCCGTAGTCGCTGGGTCCATTCTTGGTCGGATCCTTCTGTTATGCTGGTGAATGAGGACCCAAAAGCGACTTAACGAAAACAGAGTCTTTATTCCAGTATATGACAAAAGTAATAATCCTGGATATATCAAGGAGAAAACAAAACAGGAAAAACTGAAATCCACTCGTAGTTGCGAGGACTGACTGGAGACTCGACCATAGACTGCAGGTTGCTTCGGGAAGGCACCGACCGTAGCAGACTAAGACACCTGCTCATATGCAGCATCTGAAGAAGATAAAACACGACAGGGCGAGACAAGGACACAGAACAGCGAACATCATACAAGGATCCGACAAGGACAGAAGCGGAAAACAGAGGGAGAAATAGTGGCTCTAATCAGAGGGCAAAATAGGGGACAGGTGTGAAAAGAGTAAATGAGGAACAGCTGGGAGCAGGAACGGAACGATAAGGAGAGAGAGCGAGCGAGGGAGAGAGGGAGGGGAAGAGAGGGATAGAAAGAGGGAAAGAACCTAATAAGACCAGCAGAGGGAAACGAATAGAAGGGAAGCACAGAGACAAGACATGATAACCAATGACAAAACATGACAGTCTCCCTTGTTCCTAGGTCCTGGCAGTGTGGTGCAGACTCAGGACAACTGTACTTTGGAGGAATTTTCAGATTTAAAGAGGAATCCGTAATTTGCTTCCTAATGATCATGATCCTTTCGTCAAAGAAGTTCATGAATTTATCACTGCTGAAGTGAAAGCTATACTCCCTTGGGAATGCTGCTTTTTAGTTAGCTTTGCGACAGTATCAAAAATACATTTTGGATTGTTCTTATTTTCCTCAATTAAGTTGGAAAAATAGGATGATCGAGCAGCAGGGCTCTTCGGCACTACACGGTACTGTCTTTCCAATTTGGTGTAGCACCATTTACATTCCAATTTTCTGGAAGCTTGCTTCAGAGCTTGGGTACTTTCCCTATACCAGGGAGCTTGTTTCTTATGAGAAATATTTTCTTGTTTTTAGAGAGTGCGACTGCATCTAGAGTATTATGCAAGGTTAAATTGAGTTCCTCAGTTAGATGGTTAACTGATTTTTGTACTCTGACGTCCTTGGGGAGGTGGAGGGAGTCTGGAAGAGCATCTAGGAATCTTTAGGTTGTCTGAGAATTTATAGCACGACTTTTGATGATAATTGTTTGGGGTCTAAGCAGATTATTTGTTGCGATTGCAACATAACAAAATGGTGGTCCGATAGTCCAGGATTATGAGGGAAAACATTAAAGATCCACAACATTTATTCCACGGGACAAAACTAGGTCCAGAGTATGACTGTGGCAGTGAGTAGGTCCAGAGACATATTGGACAAAACCCACTGAGTCGATGATGACTCCGAAAGCCTTTTGGAGTGGGTCTGTGGACTTTTCCATGTGAATATTAAAGTCATCAATAATGTGAATATTATCTGCCAAGATTACAAGGTCCAATAGGAATTCAAGGAACTCAGTGAGGAATGCTGTATATGGCCCAGGAGGCCTGTAAACAGTAGCTATAAAGTGATTGAGTAGGCTGCATAGATTTCATAACTTGAAGCTCAAAAGATGAAAAGGCAGTCGTTTTTTTTGTCAATTGAAATTTGCTATCGTAAATGATAGCAACACCTCTGCCTTTGCGGGATGCGCAGGGGATATGGTCACTAGTGTAACCAGGAGGTGAGGCCTCGTTTAACACAGTAAATTCATCAGGCTTGAGCAAGGTTTCAGTCAGGCCAATATCAATATTATGATCCGTGATTAGTTAATTGACTATAACTGCCTTGGAAGTGAGGGATCAAACATTAAGTAGCCCTAATTTGAGACGTGAGATATCACAATCTCTTTCAATAATGACAGGAATTGAGGAGGTCGTTATTCCAGTGAGATTGCTAAGGCGACCACCACCATCTTTCGTTTTGCCCAACCTAGATTGAGGCACAGACATGGTCTCAATGGGGATAGCTGAGCTGACTACACTGACTGTGCTAGTGGCAGACACCACTAAGCTGGCAGGCTGACTAACAGCCTGCTGCCTGGCCTGCACCCTATTTCTTTGTGAAGCTAGGGGAGTTAGAGCTCTGTCTATGTTCGTAGATGAGATGAGAGCACCCCTCCAGCTAGGATGAAGTCCGTCACTCGTCAGCAGGCCAGGCTTGGTCCTGTTTGTGGATGAGTCCCAGAAAGAGGGCCAACTATCTACAAATTATATATTTTTGGGAGGGGCAGAGAACAGTTTTCAACCAGCGATTTAGTTGTGAGACTGATCACTAGAGCTCATCACTCCCCCTAACTGGGAGGGGGCCATAGACAATTACTTGATGCCAACATCTTTCTAGCTGATTTACACGCTGAAGCTATGTTGCGCTTGGTGACCTCTGACAGTCTCATCCTAACATTGTTGGTGCTGACATGGATAACAATATCCCTCTGCTCTCTACACTCGCCAGTTTTAGCCTTAGCCAGCACCATCTTCAGATTAGCTTTAACGTCGGTAGCCCTGCCCCCTGGTAAATTGTGTATGATCGCTGGATGATTCCTCAAAGTCTAATATTGCGGGTAATGGAGTCGCCAATGACTTGGGTTTTCAATTTGTCAGAGGTAATGGGAGGCTTCGGCGTCTCAGACCCCTTAACGGGAGGAGGAGAGACCAGAGAAGGCTCGGACTCTAACTCCGACCCGTTGCTTAATGGGGAGAACTGGTTGAAAGTTTCTGTCGGCCGAATGAGCGTCACCGGTTGAGCATTCCTTCAGTATTTCCTTCCAGGAGCCATGAGAAAATTGTCCGGCTGCGGGGACTGTGCGAGGGGATTTATACTACTATCTGTACTTATTGGTGGCACAGATGCTGTTTCATCCTTTCCTACACACAAATTACCCTTGCCTAACGATTGCGTCTGAAGCTGGGCTTGCAACACAGCTATCCTCGCCATAAGGCGATCATTCTCCTGTATATTATCAGTACAGCGACTGCAATTAGAAGGCATAATGTTAATGTTACTATTTAGCTTCGGCTGGTGGAGGTCCTGACGATCCATGTCCAGATAAAGCATCCGGACTGAAAAAATGTAATGAAAAAGTTGTAAAAAAAGTGTAATATAAATGTTAATTAGAAAGTAAAAACCGTAGGTAGCAGGTAGCAAAGTAAGATTAGCAACAAACTGCACAACAGCACGTAAACAAGTCTACAAGTTGTGACTGGAAATGATGCCAAAAAACAAGTCAACTAATCCTCAGAGGTAACTGAGGTAATATGTACATGTAGGTAGATCATTCATAGATGATAACAACAGAGAGTAGCAGCAGAGCAAAAGAGGGGTGGGGGGGGCAATGCAAATAGTCTGGGTAGGCATTTGATTAGATGTTCAGGAGTCTTAGGCTTGGGGGTAAAAGCTGTTTAGAAGCCTCTTGGACCTAGACTTGGAGCTCCGGTATCACTTGCCTTGCGGTAGCAGAGAGAACAGTCTATGACTAGGATGGCTTGAGTCCTTGACCATTTTTAGGGCCTTCCTCAGACACTGCCTGATATAGAGGTCCTGGATGGCTGGAAGCTTTGCCCCAGTGATGCACTGGGCTCTACGCACAACACTCTGTAGTGCCTTGCGATTGGAGGCCGAGCAGTTGCCATATCAAGCAGTGAGTGATGCAACCAATGGTGCAGGACCCATGCCAAATGTTTTCAGTCTCCTGAGGGGGAATAGGCTTTGTCATGCCCTCTTCACAACTGCCTTGATGTGCTTGGACCGTGTTAGTTTGTTGGTGATGTGGACAACAAGGAACTTGAAGCTCTCAACCTGCTCCACTACAGCCCTGTTGATGAGAATGGGGGCATGCTCGGTCCTCTTTTTCCTATAGTCCACAATCATCTCCTTTGTCTTGATCACGTTGAGGGAGAGGTTGTTGTCCTGGCACCACACGGCCAGGTCTCTGACCTCCTCCCTATAAGCTGGCTCGTCGTTGTTGGTGATCAGGCCTACCACTGTTGTGTCATCGGCAACCTTAATGATGGTGTTGGAGTCGTCTGTGGATCTGATCTGTGGATCTGTTAGGGTGGTATGCAAATCAGAGTGGGTCTAGGGTTTCTGGGATAATGGTGTTGATGTGAGCCATGACCGCCTTTTAAAGCACTTCATGGCTACAGACATGAGTGCTGCGGGTTGGTAGTAATTTAGGCAGGTTACCTTAGTGTTGTTGGGCACAGGGACCATGGTGGTCTGCTTGAAACATGTTGGTATTACAGACTCAGGCAGGGAGAGGTTGAAAATGTCAGTGAAGACACTTGCCAGTTGGTCAGCGCATGCTCGCAGTACACGTCTTGGTAATCCATCTGGCCCTGCGGCCTTGTGAATGTTGACCTGTTTTATGGTCTTACTCACATCGGCTACGGAGAGCGTGATCACACAGTCTTCCGGAACAGCTGGTGCTCTCATGCATGTTTCAGTGTTATTTTCCTTGAAGCGAGCATAGAAGTAGTTTAGCTCGTCTGGTTGGCTCGTGTCACTGGGAAGCTCTCGGCTGTGCTTCCCTTTGTAGTCTGAAATGACGAGAGTCAGAGCCGGTGTAGTACAATTCGATCTTAGTCCTGTATTGACGCTTTGACTGTTTGATGGTTCTTCGGAGGGCATAGTGGGATTTCTTATAAGCTTCCGGGTTAGAGTCCCGCTCCTTGAAAGCGGCAGCTCTAGCCTTTAGCTCAATGCGGATGTTGCCTGTAATCCATGGCTTCTGGTTTGGGTATGTACGTACAGTGGTTCCTTCTTTAAAAGTTGCAGCGTACAGCGGCGCAGCTTGCATGTTGTGGTAGAATTCTATGGCACGTTATTTAAGTGTAAACCACTGGTACCATTAATGCTAGTTAGTGCTAGTTTGACCACCAAAGAATATCTTTGAGAGGCATTTGATAGCCTTCAATAATGGCTGTACTAGAGAATGTGGGCAACCCGATGGGGAGGAAGGAGTAGGCTGTCCTTGTAACTTATGAATTTGTTCTTAATTGATTCCATATGTGTTATTTCATAGTTGTGGTACAATGTAGAAAATAGTGAAAATAAAGAAAATCCCTGGAATGAGTAGGTGTGTCCAAACTTTTGACTGGTACTTGCTTAATTAATTTGATTAATATTATGGTGTTTTTATTCCAAGAATAACGAAAACCCTCTGGGTTTCTTTTAGGTTGGAACGGAAAATATGGCGCTGTACAACGTGATGTCGGGAGTACAGTACTGAATCCCCATGTAGCGCACGGGGAGGAAGGAATAGCCTGTCCTTGTAAATAAGAATTTGTTCTTAACTGACTTGCCTAGTTAAATAAAGGTTACACTAAGAGCATAACATTTCTGCACTCTAATTCTAGTCTAAACAATACCCAAGCGGAGATTAAGTGAAAATATAAATCTCAATAATTTATCAAGACCAGTCCCCATGCTTAAAATCCTATTGCCTCTAACTTCAATATGCTCTTCAAATAAATAAGACCTGCGCCACTTTTAACAGCACATTACTCAACATTAGTGAGACTCATGTCGCCTACGTACAGTATACCGAAAAATATGACGTGACTCTCCACCAATAATTACATATAAAGGATTGGAAGATTGGAGCATATTTCTGTAATTCAGTGATATTTATTCCCATAGTAATTTGTTATGAATCCATAACTAAATAAACATTATACATCTGAAAGAGTATTTTTGTAATTATTTTATTAATGAAAGCATAAAGATGCCATTATTAGTTACATTGTTTGAACGTGCAGACTGGCACTAAGAACAGAACCCCTTCCTCCCTTCCCTATGGCTAGGTCAGTCTTCTGTGTGTGGCTCTGCGGCCCATCCCGTGCCCCCTGCCCTCGTGTCTTGCGTGCTTTCAGTGGATACAGCTGAAGAACTGCAAGGCAGTCCCATTGTGCGCCACTCCGGAGCTATGACCAATATATATTGTCCTGCTAATAACAGGGTTAATAATATATATATGAGAATTTCCAATAAGCTTTTATATCATTCTAAATTAATAATAATAATAATAATCGTTTTGTTTAAAAAATAACAATATTTTGGAGATTCATTTGTTTTCCAAAAACGTAAAATGAGCGAGAAAAAGGACATTCTTGAACACGGGGTGAGACATTGTTACTACTTTGTAAATAAAGCCTGTTTGTTATTTATAATGATTTATTTCTGTTTTTAGAGCCAGGGAAACCAAAAACCTAGTTATCACATGGGTCTCCCAGTCAAGGGTATTGAACCAGCATCTGCAGCAACACAGCTGGCACTGCCATGCAGTGTCTTAGACCATTGCGCCACAAAGGCACTGTACAATGTCACTGGTCGGGAGTGGGCTACAGTACTACAGTAAGAGAAAAAAAAGACATTAGTGTAACAACAGTTTTAGTAAGTAATACTGAAGTCGTGCACAATTATCAGTCTCTATTTAGGTTTATGTCACCCATTCATTGTCAGTTAGAGACACAGTAGGACGCAAAAGCATAATCAGAGCTCTAACTGCTCCTTGCGCTGGTCTGGAGCAATGAACTGGTGACGCAGGGTACTGTACTAAACCACAAATTACCTCTAAGTCCTGCGGTGTAAACACACAATTTTTAAAGGAGGAACCACTGTGGGGTCACTGTGGGGACGTCATCATCGATGCATTTATTGATGAAGCCAATGACTGATGTGATGTACTCCTCAATGCAATCAGAGGAATTCCGGAACATACTCCAGTCTGTGCTAGCAAAACAGTCCTGTAGCTTAGCATCTGCTTGATCTGACCACTTTTTTATTGATCGAGTCACTGGTGCTTCCTGCTTTAATTTCTGCAAGTAAGCAGGAATCAGGAGGATAGAATTATGGTCAGATTTGCCAAATGTAAGGGAGAGCTTTGTATGCGTCTCTGTGTGTGGAGTAAAGGTGGTCCTGAGTTTTTTTCCCTCTGGTTGCACATGCTGATAGAAATTTTGGTAAGACTGATTTAAGTTTCCCTGCAATCAAGTCCCCGGCCACTAGGAGCACCGCCTCTGGGTGAGCATTTTCCTGTTTGCTTATGGCCCAATACAGCTCAATGAGTGTGGTCTTAGTGCCAGCATCAGTCTGTGGTGGTATGTAGAGAGCTACGAAAAATACAGATGAAAACTAGAGGTAGATAGTGTGGTCTACAGCTTATCATGAGATACTCTAACTCGGACAAGCAAAACCTATAGACTTTCTTAGATATCGTGCACAAGCTGTTATTTACAAAAATACATAGTCCGCCTCCCCATGTCTTACCAGACGCCGCTGTTCTATCCTGCCGATATAGCGTATAACCAGCCAACTGTATGTTTATAATGTCGTCATTCAGCCACAACTTCGTGAAGCATAAGATATTACAGTTGTGAATGTCCGATTGGTAGTTTAATCTTCCGCATAGGTCATCGACTTTATTTTCCAAAGATTGCACGTTTGCTAGCAGAATGGAAGTCAGTGGGGGTTTATTCGATTGCCTACGAATTCTCAGAAGGCACCCCGCCCCATTTCCTCTGCCTTCTCTTCACGCAAATGACGGGGATCTGGGTTTGTTCCCGGGAAATCAGAAAGCACGTCGGGGTGGTCGGACTCGTTGAAGGAAAAAAAGGATTCTGCAAGTTTGTGATGAGTAATCGCAGTTCTGATGTCCAGAAGTTATTTTCTGTCACAAGATACAGTAGCAGCAACATTATGTACAACATAAGTTATAAACAATGCAAAGAAACTACAAAAAAACACAATTGAATAGGAACACGTTAAACGTCAGCCTTCTTCTCCGCCGCCATCTAATCCGTATCGCAGAAGTTCAGCGTTACAGCGTGATTGAAATTTAAAGATAATGTTCCCGCATTAGCAGAGACTGTATTCACTTAAACGCTGCATATGTCTGCTCAATCGGAAATTACCTTTACATTTCTTTACATTGCACAATCTCTAATGCTTCAGCCCTAGATACTGATTTTCATCAACATGATTTGACATTCATTTTCCATAAAGCCTACATTTTCTACTTGGAGGTTGTTTTTGTTTTTAGGGTTGGGTTTCACTTGGCAGTTTTGAATTTGTGGGACAAAAATCACATGGTATTTAACACGCTTGGCCTGGACTCTTGGCTGGACAGTGCTTTGGACATTCTTGTGGTGTTTGAGGGAGGAAATGATCTTGATTGTTTGACTTATTAATCCTGTTGGAAGTCGCCGTAATACAAACAGAATGTACACTATGAATGACTTGCACCTTTGGCATCAAGAGCAAAGAGAGAACAGATATGATTTACCTCCAAGGCTGTGTTTTGCTTTGGAAAACATTAAATAATAGTGAATCCAAATATTTCAAGCTCCTGGCTGCAGAGATACACAAAGGATGGAAGAACCTTTTAGAAGACATGTGAGCACACATCTGATGATCAGCCTATTGAGAAGATGTTCGAGCACAAAGGTCTGTCACTATTAGAACTACACACCCATATCGCTAACAAACACGGATTTGCTTTTCTTGCAGTTTTTCTAGATGAGTTATGTGTTACTAGATTCCTATGGCATTTTTTTCTGGCTAATACGCTTTTCATTTTTTTCTGCTGAAAGAACATTATTTAATGAATTGAGGTGCTTTTAGGAAGGTTTTTCCATCCAGAGCAAGCCTAGGGCCCGATTCAATCAGATCTGCTTTAGCCCACATCCGCATTGTGTTTGTTTTGGCAGTGTCAGAGGTGGAACTTTGTTAGAGCTGTCAAATCCACAAGCAGCTCTGTGGGTTAAGGCCAGTTAAGGCTATTGCGGATCACTGCCATTGGATGCAATGAAACCACACCTGACTAGAAGTTCATGCATCCGCTTTACAAGTTCAAACACTCTAATTAACTTATAGGCATAAATCCCCACATCCAAATGAACATAAAAACATGCATTAGTCTAACATCAATGGTTTGACATTTTTATCAGTCATTATTTCTACCATCGATAGAGCCTACACTTTCTAACTCCATTTTGAACTTCTAATGCAGTAGGGATAATAAGGAAGGGAGTGGTTTGTGACACACAAGAGCAGCCGCTCCACGATTTGTCAGCTCATACCCCAGTTACACGTCCAACACCATCAACACATCAGCTATGTAGATCCTCCCAACTCTGGTTAACGTTGGTTAGTGCTTGATCTGATTGAATCCAGTTCCTACTTCTGTGTTTTGAATGAGAGCGACTTTAGGTGAAATAGTGCCTATTTTATACCTGTTCTTGCTCTCTCTGTGGAACATATCCACTGTGTGTATTTTTTTTACACTCAAAGACATCCTCAGTACAAGTAAAGGTCATTCTGGTGGGATGAAATTGTATATTTCAGCATGACAGATTTCCTCTCTTTTTCTAAATCCTGCCTATTTTAACTCCCAGTGTCTCTCACCATATAATTTGCATCAATACACTACATTGATGTTGGACATCAATTTCACCATTGATCAATGTTTTTTCAAAATGTATGACTCAAATACAGTATGTCTTCGTTTGAAATACGATGTAGCATTGACATGGGCCACAAACGTCTGGACAGGTAGCTTTGTGGTTAGAGGGTGGCAGGTATCCTAGTGGTTAGAGCGTTGGGCCAGTGAACAAATGTTTACTAGATCAAATCCCTGAGCTGACAAGGTAAAAATATGTTGTTCTGCCCCTGAAGTTAGTTAAATAAAGGTTCAATAAAAAACAGTACTGGATTTGTGTTGTTTTCTGACCTATGAATCTCAGCCGCTTTTGAACCTTCACTGACTAAATGACTTCCAGATTATTATCATAACACATGAACAGGAACTACCTCGTTCACTTTATGGCTAACTTTTGACAGATGTTCTGGAGAGGGTCAGATTCAAGTTAACTCAAGCCACCTGTATAGCACAGTAGGCTACGTTCATTCTTGAATACCAAGCTCTTCTTTCTATGTTATCTATCAAGCATTGCAGACCTTTCATTTTGGGTTCATAAATGGGGTTCAAACATAAGAGTGCCCTGCGGCTTTCTCTAATCTCTGCCGCCATGGTCATTTCTGCACTATTTGCTGCAGTAAATAACCATGAAAGTCAATGGAGCAAGGACAATTATTGCTTCTTTTCTGAAAGGCTTTGCCGCTAGTAAACATAAACAGTTTGATGAGGGTCTCTTTGATTGGACGCAGAGATCTGAGGGTGAACAAGACAAATACTGATGTTTTCTGCCCTGATCTACAAAGGGCATGGTGCTGCCTTGCGGTGATTCACCTCACTAAAGCCATGGTATGATATTTTTGAAATTGCAGATAGATTGTGTGTACTATCAATTTAATTATTTGCATAATTTCTAATCCCTGTTATTTTCTCTCTATTTTTTCCATCTACTCTACCATCCCTACCCTGATTGGAATAAACTAATGGATAACAATACTTCTACTGCTACTTGTAGTTATTTTCTCTTACATGTACAGTACATGTACTTAAATAATTTTAGATATATTTATAATTTCTTGTTTCTGTAATTTCACCCACAGTGGCCAATCCACCATTAATTCTGATCTTAACTCCAACCCTCTGATGTCCAGAGATGATGCCATTTTGCTATTTCCTTTTGCAATACATCCCTCCATTTTACTATATTATGTCTTACGGGGATCCTGAACCTCCCTATTTGTAAAATGTTTACCAATATTGTAAAAAATATATGTACTTTACCCAAGAGTATAATGATATTTCCCATTGACTGATTGTGGTTATTCACATCAGTGGTTGACACTGTTGAACTTGAACCACATCTTTCAATTGATACCTAGTGTATGGGTCAATTGATACCTAGTGTATGGGTCAATTGATACCTAGTGTATGGGTCAATTGATACCTAGTATATGGGTCAATTGATACCTAGTGTATGGGTCAATTGATACCTAGTGTATGGGTCAATTGATACCTAGTGTATGGGTCAATTGATACCTAGTGTATGGGTCAATTGATACCTAGTGTATGGGTCAATTGATACCTAGTATATGGGTCAATTGATACCTATGGGTCAATTGATATCTAGTGTGTATGGGTCAATTGATACCTAGTGTATGGGTCAATTGATACCTAGTGTATGGGTCAATTGATATCTAGTGTATGGGTCAATTGAGTGTATCTAGATATCTAGTGTATGGGTCAATTGATATCTAGTGTATGGGTCAATTGTATGTGGGTCAATTGATATGGGTCAATTGATATCTAGTGTATGGGTCAATTGATATATAGTGTATGTGTCAATTGATACCTAGTGTATGGGTCAATTGATACCTAGTGTATTGGTCAAGTGAATAGAGATAGATCAAAATCAACACTTCTTTTGAATACCATTTAAAATGATTCAATTATCATAATTCATTGTTGGGATGCTATCATTTCAAACTCACTGCTCTGTTTTGCTTCTCTCAAGCATGCTCTGCCTAAGTGAAAACTGTCAGCCCAGAATAAGGCTGGCACGCTTGTCTACTCTGAGCAGAACATGCTTTTGATCTGTGTTCTCTCTTTGGAAACTAGGTATATCTGTTTTCAGAGAGGCTGAGTGATCCGACGCAAGTACAGGAAAATAAATAGCTTCAACCCCCCCCAAAAAATCCCTGTACCAAAGGTGTCTTTCAATTTCAAGCAGCTTAGCATACTGCTTACATCAATGACACAAAAAGAATAACAAGTGTTTACCAATGTATTTTAGATGTTGTTTGCCTCCATTGTAAAGAATGGAATTGTCATTCTGTACGTTCATTCCTTGGCTGAAATTGGCCAAACCTTCTTTTTCTCAGAGGCTGTAGTGAGCGTTTCCTCTGTGTCAAATGCTCAAGCCTCCTGTCACCTGAACGACCATTAGTTTGAGCTGAGGTGATCACGCTGCAAGGCTGAGATGATGAGTTGTGATTTGACTGTTTTATGTTATTCATCAAATGTGCAAGACCTTGCAAAATATGCAGGGAATTGTTGATTTTGCCCCAAAAAATCTGTAGGGACTAACGGATTATTACGTCCAAATAGAGGCTTTGATGTTCAAAATGCTTGATATGACTGAAGATCTGAATCATTTGGGAATATTGCCCTCAGAAGAATAGGTTCTCACTATAAAGCACTCCATGATAGGGATTATCAGCTAGGACAAGTTTTTCTTCGCTATTTAAGTGCTAATATTGTCACCCATCAGACTATTCTTGATTTAATCTTGTCTTTGCATATACTAAATAATATATGTGTGGAATTTGTTTTGATTCAGAGTGGACCAAGCACCTGTATCGAAACAGGGGCAGCGGAAAGACATGTATGCACTTAAATAGCGAATGGAGGACGCTATTCCAGTGGTTCATTTTCATTCCAGTCTGTTGCAATGAGAAGCAATGTGCTTAATATTAGGAATGTTTAGAAATAAATATAGTAGGCTTAGCCTATAGAACGCTAATGGGGTCATTCTCTTTTTAATAGAGGCCATCGCTCACGCAATTGCGCAGCCTAATGTTGCGCAACATGAGCTCATGGGGTCTCATGAAGGGTTTGATTCGATTTTGGATTACATTTGCATTGATGTCAGAGTGATTAGAGGGACTATAGAGTGCTGAATACCAGACAGTTATCAAGTTTGGTAGGTTACTAACGACCATCAGCAGCACCAGAGCTTGGAGATGCCTAATTACCCTGACTAATGGGTCACATGGAATTTGACTGCCGTTATGACCCATGAACGGCGGTGTGGCGGTAATACGATCACCGTAACAGCCCTAACTAAGGATGGACTTCTTCTCCCACATATGACGTTAAGAAATTGTTTACAGATTTTTTTTAAATATCAACCCATGATGCAAAAGCATATTTCACAAGGCAATGGCAACCCTGTTGGTTTTTCTCTCTCTCTCTTTGTGGAATGGGAGCCAACTGAGTGAACGGGGGAAATGTTCCATGTCTGACTATTTAGACGCCTGCTGTTCCTTTCAATTTGAAACAGTCTATTAGCTCTGCTAGCAGGCCACTCCATTAGGTGTTCTGAACCCACGTGCTCCATTGTCTCACTCCATTTCCCTCTTGCTGCTCTCCCCCAAGAGTTAGTGCCAGTAATCAGCCTCCTGTTCTTCTTGCATTCATCTTCACCCCCATTGGTCGTCACCACTCCATCCGGAAGAGATCCAAAGATGGAGGGTTTTTGCAGGGGGTATTTGGCGACCAGTTATTAGTGCATTTAAAGGTAAGGAAGAAGGAATGGGTAACCTGCATGTAGCATCAGCAACTTGAGCACCATTTTGTCTTCTTACCTGAGTCCAAGTCCCTATTTGATTTGGAGGGGTTTTAAAATCGGAAGTTTGTTCATGGTTCAATACTTTTGTTTTATGTCTGTAATTAATTGATCAATAACATAACGTCCTGTAATTCAGATAGGTTGCAATTATTTTATTTGAATCATGAAACTGGCTTTATATGATAAACACATATACTGATGCTGATTCATTTATAACTAAGGATAAATGCATTGGTCATCACGACTGCAGATCTTTTATTGCTATTCAGCACAACTAACTGTAGAATGCAATATTTAGGTCCCACGGTAGTGGCTTGCTTTTATCTTGTACTAGAGGCGTCATGATGGATGGTATAATTATCAAGCAACAATGCCAGGCACTTGGCTGTTCATACCACAGCAAAAACATTGTAAACTGGATATCGCTGATCAATCGCTTGGCTGTTCATACCACAGCAAAAACATTGTAAACTGGATATCGCTGATCAATCGCTAGGCTGCCTGCAATTAAGTGTGTAATGCTGCTGATTACACTAGCCTGCAGTGTGTCACACTAACAGTGACTCAGCCTTTAGACACTGAGAGGTGAGATGCACTCAATGGAAGAAGTTTATGTTTGCATAGGAGATTAAGTCACTTATTCAAGTGCTTAGGCCAGGGGTGTCAAACTCATTTTGTCCCGGGGGCTTCATTCGGTAAGGGGGCACTTAAAATTGGTTAGATTTCCTCACTGCCAGAATTAGTAAAAATGTTTCCTCTATCCATCGTTTTTGAAATTTTCGATGGTCCCTGACTGTCTAGGTTTCATTTCAGTGAATATTAACGAGCTGGACAGAGTAAAGAAACTACACACTTTCAATTTGGATTTTGGATTTTTGTTTTGATTTTTGTTTATTTTATTTTTTACAAATAATGGAATGTATGTTTGGCACCCATGGCTTAGAGTTAGACCATGGTGAGTGTACAGTAGATTGCCCTCACTGCTGAAAAAGCCATTTTTTCCTTCCTTCCTGTGAAACTTCCAGAACAGATGGCATCACCACCTTTACTTTTACGAGTCGTTAGACTTGACTTGTTGATGAAATGGAGCCTTTCCGCTTTACTGCCCATGCAGATGTGTAGCTCTATGGTTTGATGTTATCCACCCTGTAGCATAGTGCTGTGCAGCAATAGCGATGTAATACACTGCCCAAACACCTACGAGCATTACATTTACAGGCTTCAGATATTGCCTTTCCAAAGAGGGCACATTATGTTTTCCCATGACTGAGATGGCAGCAGCACCTAGACCTGTGCTCTGATAAAAGTGTAATGTGGGGTTGTTATCCTGTATGCCTGAAATACACACACACACACACACACACACACACACACACACACACACACACACACACACACACACACACACACACACACACACACACACACACACACACACACACACACACACACACACACACACACACACACACACACACACACACACACACACACACACACTCCTGCCCTGGGATCGTGGGGCTTATGGTATGGTTGTGCTCCTGCGTCTGAGGATGCTTCCAATACACTGGGGAGTGGCAAATTAATGCCATCTAATTCCCTGTTCCCGGATGGACCAAGCTGCTACTTACATTTCCTGCAGATGCTACCATTTTCACTCCATTGTTTAGTCATCTTCTGCCACTCCTGTGTCTCTTCTTGATTCTTTACCATGGTCCTCCTCCAGCCTAACTGTAGCTCACTACGCCACCAGAGAAGACACGGCTTAGGACTGTGTTTAAAATGCTTGTCATGGTTTTGTGTTTTTGTCAAAACTGTCACATTTAATGTATCCCATGCTGGTGCTGGACAGTTTGCTTCTGAATGAGATGTTCCTTTTCAAATATTTGTTCATTTCGGAGCAAAGGTTCAGTTGGGAGCAAATAGAACATGACGGGCACGGCTTGTCTTCTTGATATTAAATGTGAGGTTTTTAGCAGTACACATCATTTTATTGTCTGTGTCATTTCTGAAAGGGAAATCTGGGGTGTTAGCATTTGGCATGATTTGCCGTCTGGGTTCCAGAGTTGCTGTGGAAGAGGAATAGCAACATTTGCAAAATCATGCTCTTAAAATAATTAAAGTTGGCAATGATGACTGTGTATTCTAGACTAGTCCAAGCTGAAATAGTACAGCGATGAGAAGTACTGTACCATCAAATGTACGCTATGTTATACATTTATTTTAAATGGCATTGGGTTAGAATATAGAATACGAAGATGTGATTAAATGGATTGCAAATAGAGAATAAGGACATGCCTCATTTCCTTGGTTACTGGACCCAATTTATAATTCAAATTAAAACATTTTCCCTATCTGCACTCTTGGGAAAAAAAGGTGCTATCTAGAACCTAAAAGGGTTCTTCGGCTGTCCCCATTGAAGAACGAGTTTTGGTTCCAGGTAGAACTCTTTTCGGTTCCATGTAAAACCCTTTCCACTGAAGGTTCTACATAAAGCTGTGGCAGTCACGACATTTCGCCATTGATTGTCAAGCAAATAACTGTCGGTCTCACGGTAAGTGACCGTTAATTAACATTAACACATTTAGCATCTCCTGGCTTCCACACACAGCCTACAAGCCATTTTTAAAAGTCTAATAAATCCATGTAATATAGCCTACACCTTTACAATAAGTCCATTATTTATTTTAGACAGGTCTAAAGAAGCATGATATGAAGAAAATGTAGTCTATTTCAGGAGAAAACAATGGCATACTCTGAGTTGTCCTTATGTTAGGTCCAGATGTGGCTATGCCAAATGGCTGTGGGCGACACTAGTTCATTTAGCAGACAAGATGTTCTTATTATTCTGTTGCATTATTTTATTGTATGAAGAATAGAATTGAACAAATCTGAAAAATAATATAAATATTTTCTCCAAAAGATTTGAGGAATTGCGCACATGCGGCTATTCTGTGTTGAGCGGTTAACAAAGAAATAGGTACTCCTATATCCTTAATTTAGAGTTATTAATGTAACTTCAGTTGTTCTACAAATGTTGAGCTATATGTTTAGATTTATTTTATTTTTAACACATTGTAAGGCTGCATGATGAGACTCTAATGATGATTTGAAAAAAGTTGCATGAGTTCTGTTTTTTTTTGCGCAGGCTGTACACACTTCAATAGTCTCTCATTCACAATTTAACAAGCACCTGATAATGCCTCGAATTACACGGCGGCATCCCCTTTGTGGCCGTAATGCACCCTAAAAAAATCCATGCCTTTTGCGGCCCAGAGTGCTACGTTGTGCCCTTCTCTCTGAGTGTGCTGCGCAATCCAAAGCGCCTCTCACTCACATGGCTCTCCGTCACATGATCAGGTAATACGGTCACCGCAACTGCCCTATTCTACATGGAACCCAAAAGTGTTCCCCTATGGGGATAGCTGAATAACCCTTTTGGAACCCTTTTTTTCAAAAAATGTAGAGGAGAAGACACTATGTACCCTATTAGCCTTTCCTCTTGGATGCACTCTTGGCATTGAACAATGTGGAAGAGCCGACTCGTCACTAGCCCTTTTGCTAATCAGGCAATTAAGTCTAACCTGTCGTAGTGCGGCACTGGGCTGAGTGTAGGGCCGAGAACTCATCTGCAGTCTCAGCAAACACCAAGCGTCTCATGCCCCCCTGGGCATGAAGGGACAGAAGGGACATGCAGGCCTGTTTGGTGGGATTCACTCCCCATCCATCCCCCTTCCACTCCTCCCTTCTTCTGTGGCCATCCCTCTCCAATGTGACCCTCACTCATTGCTTCAGATCACAAGCAATGTCAGGCCACATTGAAGCCTTTGGTGTCCAGCTAGTAGCTTCATAGAATCACATTATCCATGATTGATGCTTGTGCGCTTCCTGTTTGGCGATGGGATATGAAACAGTACATGGTCTTATAGTGTTGCTTCAGAGTGTTGACTGCTACTGCTGACCTGACCTGATTATAACATGGTGCAGCAGCGTTTTCCTGTCCTTGGCGCCTCAGCCGTTTGTGGAGTATTTACCATGTTTCCTTTAGTCCATGAGTTATTCATGCCACCAAAAGCTCCTCTTCAGGGAGGGGACCTTGTGCTGCAGCAGTGTGGATGGAGGGATCCTACTGCAGCTGGAGGTAGCGTGGTGCGAGGGTGCTTGTTTCTACTTTACCTCCCTCTCACATGACGCTCATAGATAAAACAAGGCCCAACTCTCCTTCACCTGCTCACATATTACTAGATAATCCTGTGTGTTAGTGTGTGTATATGTACAGTATGTGTATGTGTGTGTGTGTGTACTGTATGTGTATGTGTGTGTGTATGTGTGCATGCGTACGTGTGCATCATGTGTTTCTTTAGATTGCATCTTCCTAGTGTGTTATGGGGATGTCTGTTAAAACATGTAAATTCATTCACCTCAAGGCTGTTTTGCTTATTCCCAGGCTAACGTTGATTGTTTAAAATTGATACTCCGCATTCCTCCTCTTGCCCAATTAAATTATAGTGACATCAGTTAGCATGCTTTTTCCTCCTCTATAGCTTATTGCTGCTGTGTCATGTACAGAATTAGAGCCTAAGTTAATGTGTTTAAAGGCAGTGATAATGGCAAGGCTTACGGCTGCTCAGAAAAGGATTACTGGACATCGTTTTCTGTCTTCAAATAGCTGGTTTATCCATCAGATTACTTTCTTCTTCTCTGGTAATGAATCACTGGTGTTGCCTGACAGACGGCATGAAAGAAAACGTCTCACTCTGCGGAGAAGGAAGACTGCTGCTCATTAGCGCTGGAAAGGTATACTGCACCGCACAGTGCAGAGAGAGAGAGGAGACGTCCTGGCAGATTTGCTTGAAGTCTCTGAAGTCTCCTCTTTCACGGCTAGTTGGCTAATGATTGATCAGAAACATTTGAGAAGCGATCCATATGTGATTTGTAACCATAGTGTTTGTGTGGATGTACAGGAATGTCGTCATGCATATACTAAAGCAATTGTACATGAGAGGGTGTGCTAAATTACTTTTTTTAGCATGGCCGTGCTGCAGATATAGATACGAGGCAGAGCGGAGTACAGTAGCTCAGCACAGCCGTGCTAAAAAAGTAGGTTTGCGAGTGTAAAATTGCTTTTCTCCAATGGGTTACCAATGAAATAAAACACATTATTTTGATCAATATATTCATAGGCTACTATTTTATCTCTCAATGAAAATATTGGCCTAGTCCCAACACATTCTATAGGTTAGGTTGCCAGAGACGTGACACAGTCGTTAAGTCTTTTTGTTCTATATCTATGGACGCAACCCAGTCATTCTAAATGTTCCATTGCCTTGCTGTCTGGCAACACTCTTATCCCTTGCTTGCTAGCTATCCAACTACGACTAACACAGTCATGTCAAACCGTGCAGCTCGAATAATAGCAAAGTAGCTGCATTTCATTTGACTTGTTTTTCAATAGATTTTTCATTGTATATACAGTATCCATAAAAATGCTCATTATGCTGATTCATGGTTTCGACTGGCTGAGAAAAGATGTCAGTCTCGTCCTGACACGTTAATTCTCAATATGACAGTGGATTTTGAATTTCAATATTGAAGCAATGTTGCAAATGTCGAGAGACAGATAACAACATTTGTACAAACCCCTGTTGTTGCAAACCAAATGTTAGGCTAGAAGCAAGGGGAAATAATGTCTAGATGTTTTTTTTTACAGTGGAGATCAAGTTAATTCATTGGCTGACTGAGCTGATGGACACTGGATGCACATGAAATTCTCAGATGGAACAGAAAACAAGATGCCCATTCTCGCAGCATAGCCTGATCCGTGCTAAATGTTTTTTAGTATGGCTTACGATGCATCTCAACTAATCACAATGCTTGTTTTGACCAACCCGTTGTAGAAAGTAGATGGATGTACCTTTATAAAACAACATATTCAGTTGATTCCGTTTTGTAGAGAAAAGTCTATCAAGTCTATCAAATGGCAGTCCCTTTGTTTAGGGTTTCCACATCCTCTCCAGTTCTGAGAACAAACCCACTAAAGGGTGACATATTGTGTGTCAAGATCCATCTGCAGATCACGTGAGCGGATCAATAGCCAGACACCACTCCTGCGAGCGATTGGCGCCTGTGAGGCAGCTGGATTGGGGGGTATCAGTTACAGGTCACCTGGAGGGTAAACTGACAAGACCTTACGAAAGTGCCCTGTGAGCAATGGCCGAACGCGTCTGCTCTGTCTTTGGCCGAGCGGAGTGACACCAGATCCAGAAGGAGACGTGCTTGACAGCACAGCAGCATGCTGAAGGATAAGTAATTCCCTCCCTTGCAGACGTAATCCTTTCCTCCAAATGCACTGCTTACAGGACCTTTATAAAGACATTAGACTGGAGAAATGACTCCGTATTCAATATTCAACCCACATAGCATGGCAGGATGAGACAGTGGTTTCTTACTTCCCTTGTTAGAGGAAATGTATTGAGTGTGCACCCTGAGGACTCACATCCCAATGTAATGCTGTCTGATGTTGCAGGCAGTGGCACTCTGCTTATGGCTGGAGCTGCACTGTGTTGTGTGTTTCAGGAGGCTAGCTAACGAGTGCTCACCAATAGCCCACGGTAACTGCACTGGTTATTGGATTGTCTTGGGCACGCTTTATCTGAAGGCATGTCAATAGCTCCGGTATACCCCAGCCTATTCATCAACTGACTGGTTAGCGCCATTTTGTAATGAGGTTTTTGTCTGGTCTCCGTTACCTCTGAGGAGAAGCCATACAGTTTGAGGGTGCATCAGTGGTTAATGAAGAGGGTTTATTCTAGCACTGTACTATCAGTATGACCCAGTTGCCTCACTAGTAAGTCACTCTCCTTCTATCTCCCATCCTCTCCTTCAGACTATCCTCCCACCAAGCTATTCACCTCCTGCAATTGATTTCACAGAACATTTGTGCAGGAGGGAGGGGGAAGGCAGTTAACATTTGTGCAGGAGGTGGTGGGGCAGTTAACACATCCTGTCTTGGGGGCGGACATTTTGATGTATCACGCCATGCATCATCATTGGAATGCATTAGGATGCCTGGCCAATGGCGAGGCTACATGGATTTTGAAAACCACCATTATTTCAACTTAGATCTTTCAGCAGCACGGTATTGAGATCTGTTAAAGTAATACAGTATATCTTCCCTACATGTATCATTCTTTTCACTGACTTATTCTAATTGGATTAGGGAGAAATAAGCAATGATGCCTTTTTATACATCCCAAATGTCTTTTGTGTTAGTCTCCCTGTGTGCCGTTTGAATGGAACTGAAGGATGAATGTTTCACTCAGCTGACCCTACCAGACCATTCATCTTAATGTTTAGAGTGTAGCCACCACATACTCTCAGCATTGGTTTGACTACAAGTCATCATAGCCAGTATCTCTGTGTGTTGTGCAGCAACAGAAACACCACACACGCAGAGCCATAGTCCATCAATCTATGGGACACTGCCATTTCTTTCCACCTGTATTGTTTTTGTTTCACGCCTCACCCCTCCCTCATCTTTTAACGACCCGTTTTTACTGTCCTTTGCCACTCTATGAGTAATGGAACTGGCTATGTACGGCTAGAGCATCATGGACATGTAGCCACTGCAGGGTGTGATGGTTAAAGGTACGGGCTATGTACGGCTAGAGCATCATGGACATGTAGCCACTGCAGGGTGTGATGGTTAAGGGTACGGGCTATGTACGGCTAGAGCATCATGGACATGTAGCCACTGCAGGGTGTGATGGTTAAGGGTACGGGCCATGTACGGCTAGAGCATCATGGACATGAAGCCACTGCAGGGTGTGATGGTTAAGGGTACGGGCTATGTACGGCTAGAGCATCATGGACATGTAGCCACTGCAGGGTGTGATGGTTAAGGGTACGGGCTATGTACGGCTAGAGCATCATGGACATGTAGCCACTGCAGGGTGTGATGGTTAAAGGTACGGGCTATGTACGGCTAGAGCATCATGGACATGTAGCCACTGCAGGGTGTGATGGTTAAGGGTACGGGCTATGTACGGCTAGAGCATCATGGACATGTAGCCACTGCAGGGTGTGATGGTTAAGGGTACGGGCTATGTACGGCTAGAGCATCATGGACATGTAGCCACTGCAGGGTGTGATGGTTAAGGGTACGGGCTATGTACGGCTAGAGCATCATGGACATGTAGCCACTGCAGGGTGTGATGGTTAAGGGTACGGGCTATGTACGGCTAGAGCATCATGGACATGTAGCCACTGCAGGGTGTGATGGTTAAGGGTACGGGCTATGTACGGCTAGAGCATCATGGACATGTAGACATTGCAGGGTGTAGCCACTCAACCATGTGCATCCTGCTCACCAGAGGCAGCTTATAAATTATGCTCTGAAGTAGGGTTGGGTCTGGGGTAGACGAGGGGTTGAGTTGGGTTGGCTGCAGGAGCATATTGGAGGCTCTTGCTTGGTAAAGGAATGCTCTGTAGGGAGACACTGGAGGACAGAGTCCGAGTGCTATAGGAAGAGAGAGAGAACCATTGAGAGAAATATAGAGAGACAGAAACAGAAGGAAGGAATCTGGGATAGTAAGCGAGATGGAGAGGGAGAAACAACACTTGAGAGAGAAAAAAAGAGAGCAAGAGAGGGGGAAGGAAGGGAGAGAACGAGAGAGAGAGGCAGGGAGGATCCGTCATTGATCTTGTGGCATTAGCCAGGGCTGTCATAATGAGGCCTGTGCTGTGCTCTCTGCTGTGTGTGTGTGTGTGTGTGTGTGTGTGTGTGTGTGTGTGTGTGTGTGTGTGTGTGTGTGTGTGTGTGTGTGTGTGTGTGTGTGTGTGTGTGTGTGTGTGTGTGTGTGTGTGTGTGTGTGTGTGTGTGTGTGTGTGTGTGTGTGTGTGTGTGTGTGTGTGTGTGTGTGTGTGTGTGTGTGTGTGTGCTGTCTATGCGTGCGTGTGGGTGTGTGCACGCTGGGCCACAGTGGAGGGAGGCAGCACGACTCATCCATCATGTTTCCCCTTGGCCTATGGTGCCCTCAGAGGAGTGCGGCGCTGTCACGGTGACATTGGGCTCATTTTCGACCAGAAAAATGTAGAGTACACAACAAACGCTGCAGCCCACACACCCCAGCTCCAGCAGCACCTGAACCGCCTCAGACACCACATTAATAATCCCTGTCTTAGTGGGTCTGGTTCTCAGTCTCTTCTTTGTGGCTGCATGTCCGCCGGGACAAATTGCTAATCAGAGATGTGTGAGGGTCTCCTTTGTCCGCCATTTAGACACCGCTTCAGGTGGGCTGTCCGCCGTTTAGACACCGCTTCAGGTGAGCTACTCCCTCAGATAACCTTGGGCCTGACTGAGAAAGGCTGAGGAGGGAGGACAGGATTAGGGTTGTTTATGAACACGGCACATTCCCCCCTTGTCTCCCCCTCACCCCCCTGCTTGCAAATGTAACGGGTGAGTCAGCATGAGCTATCCAATCAATCTGTTTATGCTCGCCTCTGAGGGGACAATGTGAGCGCCGTGCTGCCTGCCGACTGACTACTGCTTCGTGACTCAGTAGCTTGCCAGTCCCTCCCCAACCTCAGTATGTGTGTGTATATGTGTGTGTGTGTGTTTACGTGTGTGTGCGTGTGCTTGCGTGCATACATGTGTGCGTATTTGTATGTTTGCATTCTGGGTGTGTGTGTGTGTGTGTGTGTGTGTGTGTGTGTGTGTGTGTGTGTGTGTGTGTGTGTGTGTGTGTGTGTGTGTGTGTGTGTGTGTGTGTGTGTGTGTGTGTGTGTGTGTGTGTGTGTGTGTGTGTGTGTGTGTGTGTGTGTGTGTGTGTGGGAGAGAACATAACTTCCATCAGAAGCTGCTGTACCAGGAGAGAGAGATAGATAGTTGTCAAGGTCAGGTGACATGTTGGGTAATGAATATACAATTCACTCATCCCCGGGAGAGAGGGAACAGAAAGACGGGGAAGATGGAGAGGTGTGTGTACAGGAGGAAGGAAGTGAACACTGCCTGGTCTCAGGCTTTATGGAGAGTGGTGTTGGGTCTGTTACCCTCTTTGTGACTGCTACTCTTCTACGTCACTGGGCCTGTCATATACAGTATCTCCGGTCCTTGTACCACTCCATGGACAACCTTTGAAGTGGGCCCTGCTAGGATAAACAACCCCCCTCCCCAGCTCCCCCTCTGCCATTATGGAATGCCAGTCACCACATTTTAAGGTCATTCCTACAGAAACAGCACATCACACTGCTATCATCCATCTCCTGCATTTCTGGATGGGACGTATATGGGGGTAAGGTGTTGGACAGGGGACAAGGGAAGGGAAGCGGGGATGAAGCCCTGCCACTGCCCCGTGGCTGTCGTTATTTACAGTCCCTCATCGTCCCTACCCCCATCCCGCCTAACACACATGCACATACTGTACGTACACAGACACATACACACACACACATACTGACGGACACAGACACATACTGACGGACACACATACATTGACACACAGTAACCAGTCCCCAATCAGCCTATTTTACAGTAACTTATACGCTATCCCCATCCAACTGACATGAAATAACAGCACACCAATCCCAGTCCCTACTGAAGTGACACGTCAACAGAGAGAAACAACGTCCTTCACTGTCCCAAGTCAGCATGTTCCTCTCTGTTCTGTTCATTTGTTTTGAAACGGACAGATCTATTTCCAACAGCATGGTTCGTTTAGAAGATGCTTGTGCATGGTGATTGATTGTTCCCTTGTCACCAGAAATCCATGGTCATCCATCGTCTTCATCACTGATCTCATTCCTCCATTTGCATTGAGCTCCCGGTCCAGTGACCTCAGGTTTCATTGAAGTGAGGATAAAAGTGTACGCATGTTATTAATTGTGTGACCCCTCTCAGTTGAATGTACTATTGAACAGAACCCATGGCAGTATTGTATTTCATACGGCCCCAGGAATAACTTCAACTGACTTCCTTTGTATGAATCAATAGTATGCGCCCTAAGAAATATTATGCGATTCAGTTTACAAAGGATATGAGTTCTTGAATACACCAACCGTAGCCCTAATGGACATCCCACTGCAGATAAAAATGTTGCTGTTCCCGCTTTTGTAGCTGTTGTGGATCCTGCATACTTTTGTTTTCAGTGAAAGTGGATTCCTTTAAATTCAGTGTTCGCTGCACCAGAGGCTTTTGATGTGTACAAGTATCTTTTTCCTGACGTATCTGAGAGGGTTTGTTCTGTACTGTATTGCATCTTATCCTACTGTATTTGTTCTGTACTCTATTGCATCTTATCCTACTGTATTTGTTCTGTACTGTATTGCATCTTATCCTACTGTATTTGTTCTGTACTGTATTGCATCTTATCCTACTGTATTTGTTCTGTACTGTATTGCATCTTATCCTTCTGTATTTGTTCTGTACTGTATTGCATCTTATCCTTCTTTTGTTCTGTACTCTATTGCATCTTATCCTACTGTATTTGTTCTGTACTGTATTGCATCTTATCCTACTGTATTTGTTCTGTACTCTATTGCATCTTATCCTACTGTATTTGTTCTGTACTCTATTGCATCTTATCCTTCTGTAGCCCGTCACCGTGAAGCTATTTTGAATAGCACATTTCAATAATTCTTAAAACTTGAGTCTTTCTCTGCTGCATGGCATATGTCCTCGACTTCCCCTAATCCCTATTATGGTTGAGAAGCGAAGGTCATTGTCAAAGCAGATGAGTGATTAAGTTAATCCACTTGTTTAGTGAATCCGATTTACCTCATTTTCCAATCTAAGAAACAATGTTCCAGTACAAAGACGTAAAAATGATAGTAGTGCATAAAGGAGGCCCAGGCTAAAAATAATTCTGTTCTCTGTCTGCATTATCTGCATCCCTTCTCCTGTGTTTCCTAGTTATAGCAACCCAGTGGAATTTAAATGAATATATTCAGTACAGACAGACAGACAGACAGACAGACAGACAGACAGACAGACAGACAGACAGACAGACAGACAGACAGACAGACAGACAGACAGACAGACAGACAGACAGACAGACAGACAGACAGACAGACAGACAGACAGACAGACAGACAGACAGACAGACAGACAGACAGACAGACAGACAGCAGAGAGAGAAAGAGAGACTTTTGGGGCGGCAGGTAGCCTAGTGGTTAGAGCGTTGGGCCAGTAACCAGAAGGTTGCTAAATCGAATCCCTGAGCTGACAAGGTGAAAATCTGTCATTCTGCCCCTGAACAAGGCAGTTAACCCACTGTTCCTAGGCTGTTATTGTAAATAAGAATTTGTTTTAACTGACTTGCCTAGTTAAATTTGAAAAAGTAAGTCAAACTCATAATCATCAGGGGGGCAACACCTAATGTCTGGTTCTGTGTAAATTGCCTGACAACCTGATGTTTCTGGATTCTTCCGACCTGCTGAGGGTGCCTTAAACAGTAGACATCTAAAACCATGTCAGTCAGTCTTTTGCAATGTTATGGTTCTTCTCTTGCCACATGTTGTTCTCTTGATTATAGTGTTGCAGGTCTTTTGGATTCCATCGGTGGTGCCGTATGAGTGTGTTTGATTCGGATGTGGTGTGAGAGGAAGGCTAGTTGCTGGCTGTATCAGAGAGAGTTCACCAGTGGAGGCTGCTGAGGGGAGGACGGCTCATAATAATGGCTGGAATGGAGTCAATGACATGGTATCAACCACATCAACCACGTCTTTGATGTGTTTGATGCCATGTCATTGACTCCATTCCAGCCATTATTTTGAGCCGTCCTCCCCTCAGCAGCCTCCACTAGAGTTCACCATTAAAAGCCCTTTCTCTTTCTTTCTTCTCTGTTGTTCTCAATCTCACATATCCTCGACTGACAGCCGAGATACTTTGTTTTCTGCCCTGCCTCTGGAGATTCTGTAAAGCACAGTCATCTCACTGGGAGTATCACGTAAACTGCAGAAGTTCATTCCCTTTCTCTATGTATTTTTTTCTCTCTTCTTCTCCACCACCCAGGGTTTCCTCCTGTCAGTTTCAAACGCAGAATGGAACTCACTAAACAAGCTCAATCCTCTGAACTCTAGTTGACTCCAGCTCATTTGAGGGGGAAAAAGAAATAAAGAAAGTGAAGTCCTTGGTCTTCCAGAAATCCTGGTTGGTGGATTTCTGATTTCTTGCCTTTTCCCTCCTGATTCCGGGAATCCTGGTTGGTGGATTTCTGATTTCTTGCCTATTCCCTCCTGATTCCGGGAATCCTGGTTGGTGGATTTCTGATTTCTTGCCTATTCCCTCCTGATTCCGGGAATCCTGGTTGGTGGATTTCTGATTTCTTGCCTATTCCCTCCTGATTCCGGGAATCCTGATTGGTGAATTTATGATTTCTTGCTTATTCCCTCCTGATTCTGGGAATCCTCCAACTGGGATTTTGTGAAAACCAGGGAATTGATTGATTGTTCCTGGAATTTTGCAACCCTCAGCATACCCAATCTAAATACTTCATGATCCACATCCTTTAGATGACTCTTTAGCAGGGAAGTTATTTTCCCCCACTCATTAACACTCTTTCTCTCTCGCTGGGGTTTAACAAATCCCACGGTCTGGGGTTTAACAAATCCCACGGTCGCATCCGTCATAATTAAGTCCAAAATGAGTTATTGCCTAGCATTTCATTAGGAAAAGGTGAACGCCAGCAACAACTTAATTACATGCCATTCCCCCACTTTATTATTTTCTGAAGGACCATTTGTAATGATGAAGAGATAGAGAGGGAACTGTCTAGTGGGGGAGAGAGAGATGATGCTTATCACTTTAGTTCTCATGGCACCAGCCAAATGTTGCCTTGTGGGGAGACGTAGTTCAGAACACCCTCTCGCAGACTCCGGGTGATCGCTGTGTGCTATACTGGGATGTACGTGCTAATGAAATGCTACAGATGTAGGATCTTCATTTGAGACATTTTGCTACAGCAGGAAAATAATTCTGCAGCAACAGAACATCTGAATTATTATGTGGATTATAATTAATAGATTATTTTTTAATTTAGGCAAATCAGTTAAGAACAAATTCTTATTTATGATGACAGCCTACCAGGGAAAAGTGGGTTAACTGCCTTGTTCAGGGGTAGAACAACAGATTTTTAACTAGTCAGCTCCAGGATTCCATCCAGAAACCTTTCGCTTACTGGCCCAACACTCCAACACTAACCACTAGGCTACCCGCCGCCCCAGGGGGTGATACATTTTTCGTAAGGAAAAATAAAGTCTGAAATGACAAACTTTAGAAGTCTTTTTAAAACTCGAATACACTTCAAGTTTCCATTTCCTGCTTTCCAGGAAAATTCTCATTAACAAACGAGTGATCTAAATGAAGATCCTACATCTGTTCTTAACAGCCCTTAATGGATTAACTGTTAATAAAATGCATTGTCTGCCTGCCCATTTCTTTGTGTTAGTTCACTGTTAACAGCCTGGGTGACCTCATTCAGTCTGTCTTATTCAAATTCCCTTTGATCCTCACTTGTACTAACCATCTCAGGTACATCAGGGATGGCTGGGAGTTTGAGTTCCTAAAGTAGTGAGATAGTGAGAAATTCCAACCCCTGGGGTTTATTTAAAAGTAGCTTTTTTTCAAATGATGTGTTCCAGAGCTGTTAAGCTATAGGTCTGGTCACACCATTTTTATATTCCTTTTTCTTTACCTTCAAATAACTCACCAAGCAGCCAGACTGTCTCAGTCCTCCTCTAGACTGCATGATCAGTGTCTGCTTGGAGACCTACCTGCCCATTCAAATGACCTCCTTGGAGCTTAGGCGCAATGACCCATTTGAGCAGGAGACACTCCCCTATTACTCTGAAATTGAACTTGGCACACCTCAGCTAGTCCTGATGGCCACATGCAGGGCAGGCCTCCTCTCATTGGTACAGTAAATTGCTTTTAAGAGTGTTCATCTGCACTAAATGAGTCTATCTGGGCACTTGAGCTGTTTCACCTGCTTTCCAATCATTTACAGCCCCTATTTGGTTTAGTCTCTATTTACAAAAGAGATTGTCACAAAGTTCTGTAAGGTTTGCCAGGGAAAATTCAAGTAGGCAAACTAATAGATAAAATAGCATTTCTCCTGATTCAGGCTAATAAGAAAAATACTCTGCATCAGAATTTCAGGGACTGAGAGAACCATTGATAGTCTATAGGACACATTTATTTAACCGTTTTTTAACTAGGCAAGTCGGTAAAGAACAAATTCTTATTTTACAATGACGGCCTACCTTGGCCAAACCCTTCCCTAACCCGGACGACGCTGGGCCAATTGTGCGCCACCCTATGTGACTGCCAATCACAGCCAGTTGTGATCCAGCCAAGGATCAATCCAGGGTCTGTAGTGACGCATCCAGCACAGAGATGCATTGTCTTAGACCGTTATGCCACTCGGGAGTCCAATAACTAATAGAGAAAGGCTCCCACACTGTTTTATGATGTTTCTTCCTATCCTGTTCTCTGGAGGAAAGGGAGGGAGAGGGATTGAAGCTGGCTCAGCCTGAGGTGTGTGCTAAGTGCTCTGTCACTGTTTCATGAGGACAGGAGGAGATCAGCTGAGGCTCCAAACAGAGTTAGAATCTTCACTCTCATCAGAGAGGACCATACACTTCCTCCATCTCTCTCGTTCCCTCTTTCCCTCTCTTTTTATCTCTCCATCTCTGTCTTTCTAGCTCTCTCTATCTCTCTCTCTCTCTTAATTAATACTTTACTCTCTAGCTCTTTCTCTAATAAGAAGTAGTATTATAGTGTACCAAGAAATACTGTTATTATTCCTGTTATTATTCCTGTAAGTGTAATTCCTGTTATGTACATGTACATGAACTCAGCAAAAAAAGAAACATCCTCTCACTGTCAACTGCATTTATTTTCAGCAATCTTAAAATCTGTAAATATTTGTATGAACATAAGATTCAACAACTGAAACATAAACTGAACAAGTTCCACAGACATGTGACTATGAGAAATAATGTGTCCCGGAGCAAAGGGTGGGGTCAAAATCAAAAGTAACAGTCAGTATCTGGTGTGGCCACCAGCTGCTTTAAGTAATGCAGTGCATCTCCTCCTCATGGACTGCACCAGATTTGCCAGTTCTTGCTGTGAGATTTTACCCAACTCTTCCACCAAGGCACCTGCAAGTTCTCGGCCATTTCTGGGGGGAATGGCCTTAGCCCTCACCCTCCGATCCAACAGGCTCTTCGCTGGCCATGGCAGAACACTGACATTCCTGTCTTGCAAGAAATCACGCACAGAACGAGCAGTATGGCAGTCATGTCAGGATGAGCCTGCAGGAAGGGTACCACATGAGGGAGGAGAATGTATTCCCTGTAACGCACAGCATTGAGATTGCCTGAAATGACAACAAGCTCAGTCCGATGATGCTGTGACACACAGCCCCAGAACATGACAGACCCTCCACCTCCAAATCGATCCCGCTCCATAGTACATGACTGGCAAAAAGTGCTCTTCACTGTCATGGTTTTGTCTCACCAGGGGTGATGGCGGATTCGCGTTTATCGTCGAAGGAATGAGCGTTACACCGAGTCCTGTCTGGTCTAGTGACGGTGGGTTTGTGCCCATAGGCGACGTTGTTGCCGGTGATGTCTGGTGAGGACCTGCCTTACAACAGCCCTACAAGCCCTCAATCCAGCCTCTCTCAGGCTATTGCGGACAGTCTGAGCACTGATGGAGGGATTGTGCATTGCTGGTGTAACTCAGGCAGTTGTTGTTGCCATCCTGTACCTATCCCACAGGTTGATGTTCGGATGTACCAATCCAGTGCAGGTGTTGTTACACGTGGTCTGCCACTGTGAGGACGATCAGCTGTCCACCCTATAGCTCTGTAGCTCCCTATAGCTCTGTCTTAGGTGTCTCACAGTACGGACATTGAAATGTATTTCCCAGGCCACATCTGCAGTCCTCATGCCTCCTTGCAGTATGCCTAAGGCACATTCATGCAGAAGGACCCTGGGCATCTTTCTTTTGGTGTTTTTCAGAGTCAGTAGAAAGGCCTCTTTAGTGTCCGCGCCACCAGAGACTCTGGGTTTGTGCCCAGGCTCTGTCGTAACTGGCCGCGACCGGGAGGTCCGTGGGGCGACGCACAATTGGCCTAGCGTCGTCCGGGTTAGGGAGGGTTTGGCCGGTAGGGAAATCCTTGTCTCATCGCGCACCAGAATCTCCTGTGGCGGGCCGGGCGCAGTGCGCGCTAACCAAGGTTGCCAGGTGCACAGTGTTTTCTCCGACACATTGGTGTGGCTGGCTTACGGGTTGGATGGCGCTGTGTTAAGAAGCAGTGCGGCTTGGTTGGGTTGTGTATCGGAGGATGCATGACTTTAAACTTTTGTCTCTCCCGAGCCCGTACGGGAGTTGTAGCGATGAGACAAGATAGTAGCTACTAAACAATTGGATACCACGAAATTGGGGAGAAAAAGGGGTAAAAATTAAAAATGAAATAAAATTTTTAAAAAGTGTATTTGCCACATACACATGGTTAGCAGATGTTAATGTGAGTGTAGATAAATGCTTGTATAGCTGCTATAGCTGCTATTTGCTAATCACAACAAAGCTGTTGGAAACACTGAACATGAAGTAAATGAGTGTCTCAAGACAATCTACAGTGTCTCTCTCAATGTGAATCCTCTGGCTGGTAATCAACAGTTCACACTGCTGGATGTTCCCAGTGCTTTAACAGGTCTGTCTGTCTGTCTGTCTGTCTGTCTGTCTGTCTGTCTGTCTGTCTGTCTGTCTGTCTGTCTGTCTGTCTGTCTGTCTGTCTGTCTGTCTGTCTGTCTGTCTGTCTGTCTGTCTGTCTGTCTGTCTGTCTGTCTGTCTGTCTGTCTGTCTGTCTGTCTGTCTGTCTGTCTGTCTGTCTGTCTGTCTGTCTGTCTGTCTGTCTGTCTGTCTGTCTGTCTGTCTGTCTGTCTGTCTGTCTGTCTGTCTTACTCAGCTCAAACTATTTTTGTCTATCCTCTGTGACAGCTGAAATTCAATGTGAATCCCTATGAGCTCCAAAATACTGGAGTTACTTTGACACAATTGTGACAATTACAACTAAACTGAACAAGAATATACATTTTACATTCAACCATTACAAAGACTTTACTGAGTTACGGTTCAGGGTGGGCCTGGGAAGCCAGGCCTAGTCAATCAAAATGATTTTTTTCCCACAAAAGGGCTTCATTACAGACATAAATACTTCTCAGCACCGCCTCAGATGATCCTGCAGGTGAAGAAGCTGGATGTGGAAGACCTGGGCTGGCGTGGTTACATGTGGTCTGCGGTTGTGAGCCCAGTTGGACGTACTGTGAAATTCTCTAAAACAACATTAAAAAAAATAAAAAATTGAAAAAAAAATTTGGAAAAAATGTCACCTTTATTTAACCAGGTACCCTAGTTAAGAACAAGTTCTTATTTACAACTGTGACCTGGCCAAGATAAAGCAAAGCAGTGCGGCAAAAACAACAACATAGAGTTACACATGGGATTAGCAAACGTACAGTCAATAACACAATTGAAAAATATATGTACATTGTGTGCAAATGTAGTAAGATTACGGAGGTAAGGCAATAAATAGGCCACGGTGGCAAAATAATTACAATTTAGCATTAGAGAGCAACAAATAAATAACAATTTGGGGATGAGGTAGTTGTGCTATTTACAGATGGGCTGTGTACAGGTACAGTGATCGGTAAGCTGCTCTGACAGCTGATGCTTAAAGTTAGTGAGGGAGATATGTCTCCAGCTCCAGTGATTTTTGCAATTTGTTCCAGTCAGTGGCAGCAGAGAACTGTAAGGAAAGGCATCCAAAACAGGTGTTAGCTTTGGGGATGACCAGTGAAATATACCTGCTGGAGCGCGTGCTACGGTGAGTGTTGCTATGGTGACCTGTGAGCTGAGATAAGGTAGGGCTTTACCTAGCAAAGAGTTATAGATGAGCTGGAGCCAGTGGGTTTGGCGACGAATATGTAGCGAGGGCCAACCAACGAGAGCATGCAGATTGCAGTGGTGGGTAGTATATGGGGCTTTGGTGACAAAACAGATGGCACTGTGATAGACTACATCCAATTTTCTGAGTAGAGTGTTGGAGGCTATATTGAAATGACATTGCCGAAGTCAAGGATCGGTAGGATCGTCAGTTTTACGAGGGTATGTTTGGCAGCATGAGTGAAGGAGGCTTTGTTGCGAAATAGGAAGCCAAGTCTAAATTCAATTTTGGATTGGAGATGCTTAATGTGAGACTGGAAGGAGAGTTGACAGTCTAACCAGACACCTAGGTATTTGTAGTAGTCCACATATTCTAAGTTAGACCGTCCAGAGTAGTGATGCTCGGCGGCAGAAATGAACATTAGGATATCTGGAAACGCTCCCTCAAAACATGAGACATCTGTGACAAAACTGCATATTTTAAAGAGGCCTTTTATTGTCCCTAGCACAAGGTGCACCTGTGTTATGATCTTGATATGTCACAACTGTCAGGTGGATGGAGTATCTTGGCAACTGAGAAATGCTCACTAACAGGGATGTAAACAGATTTGTGCACAAAATTAGAGAGAAATACGCTTTTTGTGTTTACGAAATATTTCTGGGATTTTTTCCCCCAGCTCATTAAACATGGGACACACACTATACATGTTGTGTTTATCTTTTTGATCAGCGTAATACGCCACTTGCAGTCATAAATGGATGGATCTTTATGTATTATTCACATGAACCTCATAAAAGACTCATTCAGTATAACATTTGGCTCCAGTGAACATTTCTACCATGATATTTTTTTCTTCACATTCTTTGGTCTGTTCCATGGACATGGTTAGCAATAAAGCCTTCACAGAGCCACCCTGTTCTGGTGTTATAGGGTGGGGAGTTAGTTTGTGAGTCTGCATCCACCAATCCCTGTGACTATCTGGTTATAGTAAACGGGAGGCCTGGGTTCTTGGGATCTGGTTTCATAGTGCGGGTTGGATGCCAGATGTCCACGGATGTACAAGGCATAGGCGGGTCCCTGCTCCCAGATGTAAGAAAGCTTGGCACGACACAGACTGTTTTCTCCTTGGTATTATACAGTGTGGACGCCTCACCATCCTCAGCCTCAGTCCTACAGTACTCCCAGCCCCAGCAGTGCAGTCAGCAGCAAGATGCCAGAGTGACCAAACACTGATTCCATTACTGAACTCTTTCACTCCTCCTCTCTTTCTCACCACAGCCTGCTCTTTACAACAGAGCACTCTTAAAAATAAAGCAGTCGTCTGAAAAGAAAGCAACACCAGTTAGTCTAAATGGTGCTTTTTTCTACATGTTTAGTACAGTAAACAAGCTTTGCTGAATGTAATGACAGAAAAGACGTTAGCTAGCTAATTACGCCAATTAGCAATCATTGTTTTGATTACGTCTCTTCCTGATCATTTATTATAATGACATTCAGTTGCTCTGTGATTATAATTATCACCCCAAGTGTGTTTTCCAGTGGTCCTGATTGCCTTGGTCCCGTTTCATTTGGAGAGCAGACCATGGATGAGCTGAGGCCTCACAGATCATCATGTGATTGAGAGTCCCTGATCAATGAGGGAACAGGGCCAATGTCTACTGTCTCCATCCATCACACCCCCATATCCCAAGATTACTGATTCTCTCGGCCTCAGATAGCTCATCCTATGTTTATGGGCTTGGCTAAGGAAATATCATCCTGATAACCCTCTGAAGGGGTCAACCGGATGGTCTCTCCACCTGACATTATGGACCAATGTGACCAAGCCCCCTGCTGAAATAATGAAGGAGGGTCTGTTAGCGTGACGGGGAGCACCCATGTGTCCCTCAGGCTGATTAAAACATGATGCTCTGTATTTACTGCCACAAGCCAAGGAGGCGCAACACAGGAGGCTCTAAACTCCCCCACCTCATCGCATTACTGCCTTGTGGTTGGTTGAGCTAAGGACCAAGATGGCTGCTGCTGCTCTCCACCTCTGAAGGTGTATTTGTATTTATTAACGATCCCCATTAGTTTCTGACAAGGCAGCAGCTACTATTCCTGGGGTCCAGCAACATTAAGGCAGTTATATACAATTTAAAATACTACTATGACACTTTTCACAACACATTGTGTTCCCTCAGGCCACCACTCTATTACCACATACAGTATCTGCCATACAAAATCCATGTGTGCATGTGTGTAGACTGCGTGTCTTATCATGTGTATCTGTGTCTGTGGCTGTGTGTGTGTGTGTGTCTCTTCACACTTCCCGCTGTTCCATAAGGTGTATTTTTATGTTTTCTTTCAAATCTGATTCTACTGTTTGTATCAGTTACCTGATGTGGAATAGAGTCCATGTACTGTAGCCATGGTTCTATGTAGTACTGTGTGCCTCCCATAATCTGTTATTGACTCGGGGATTGTGAAGAGACCTCTGGTGGCATGTCTTGTGGGGTATGCATGGGTGTCCGAGCTGTGTGCTAATAGTTTAAACAGAGATCTCGGTGCATTCAGCATGTCAACACTTCTTACAAAAACAAGTAATGATGACGTCAATCTCTCCTCCACTTTGTGCCATGCAAGATCTACATGCATAGTATTAATGTTAGCTCTCCGTGTACCCCCAAGGGCCAGCCATGCTGCCCTGTTCTGGGCCAATTGTAATTTCCCAAAGGTTTACTGAGGGTTGGTAACAGGCTGATTTGTCAGCTATTTGAGCCAGTAAAGGGGGCTTTACCATTCTTGGGTAGCAGAATTACTTTTGCTTTCCTCCAGGCCTGATGGCACACACTTTCTAGCAGGATTAGATTTAAGATATGGCAAATAGGATGTGGCAATATCATTCGCTATTATCCTCAGTCATTTTCCATCCAAGTTGTCAGACCCCAGAGGCTTGTCATTGTTGATAGACAACAATACTTTTGTCACTTCTTCCACAATCACTTTATGGAATTCTAAATTACAACGATTGTCTTTCATAATTTGAACAGTTAAACGTGGATGTGTAGTGTCAGCGTTTATTGCTGGCATGTCATGGTTAAGTTTGCTAATCTTGCCAATGAAAAATCATTAAAGTAATTGGCAATATCAGTGGGTTTTGTGATGAATGAGCCATCTGGTTTTAGGAATTTTAAAATTCCTCATCAATCCAAGGGGATTTAAATTCCTCATCAATCCAAGGGGATTTAACAGTTTTATAGTTATTTTCTTAATGGTTGTATGCGTATAAGTAAATGAAATAAGCAATTTCATAAATGTGTCAAGTGCGACATTTGGTTGCTCCTCATTACACACCACAGACCAACAAATATTCTTTACATCAACAACATAGGAATCACTACAAAACTTATTGTATGACCACTTATACACTATATTAGGCCCAGCCTTTGGAACTTTGGTTTTCCTAGATATGGCTACTATATTGTGATCACTGCATGATCGATACATGTTGATGACTTCAATCCTGTGCTGTTTGTACTGTAACTACCCTGGTAGGTTGACTGATCACCTCAACCAGGTTGCAGGCACTGGTTACAGTTGAAACAGTGGGCAGCTTGATGAAAGCCAGTCAATATTTAAATCACCCAGAAAATACACCTCTCTGTTGATACGTCATCCAGATACTGACTGTTAGGACTTGGTGTCAACCCTGGCAGAGTGGTGTCTAGGATTGGCGATGGTGAGTGTTTTTGTATCGTGAGAATTTGATGTATGGTTTGTGTGTCTGTCTGTGTGTGTGCACTAGTTTGTGTGTGTGTGTGTGTTCGTGCCTGCCTCCCTGCCTGTGTGTGCTTGTGTGTGTATACTCACTGTGTCACTGCAGCTGAAGGCTTGTCACTGATAGTGGCCCTGCTGTGAAGTGAAGGTCACTGTACTCTGTGGCTTTCATCTGGCCCTCTCCGAGGGACACCTCTGTGCATGTCAGCTAATGAGACAGGGGAGAGAGAGGTAGGAGGGTGAGAGAGAGAGGTAGGAGGTGGAGAGAGAGGTAGGAGGGGAGAGAGGGAGAGGTAGGAGAGGGAGAGAGGGAGAGTTAGGAGGGGGAGAGAAAGAGGTAGGAGGGGGAGACAGAGAGAGGTAGAAGGGGGAGAGAGGGAGAGGTAGGAGAGGGAGAGAGGGAGAGGTAGGAGAGGGAGAGAGGGAGAGTTAGGAGGGGGAGAGAAAGAGGTAGGAGGGGGAGAGAGAGAGAGGTAGGAGGTGGAGACAGAGAGAGGTAGGAGGGGGAGAGAGAGAGAGGTAGGAGGGGGAGAGAGGGAGAGGTAGGAGAGGGAGACAGAGAGATGTAGGAGGGGGAGAGAAAGAGAGGTAGGAGGGGGAGAGAGGGAGAGGTAGGAGAGGGAGAGAGGGAGAGTTAGGAGGGGGAGAGAAAGAGGTAGGAGGGGGAGAGAGAGAGAGGTAGGAGGGGGAGACAGAGAGAGGTAGGAGGGAGAGAGAGAGAGAGGTAGGAGGGGGAGAGAGGGAGAGGTAGGAGGGGGAGAGAGGGAGAGGAAGGGAAGAAGTAGTCAGGGGTGCGGTAGAGATTACTGCAACAAACAAGAAGATGGAGAGAAGAGTGGGTGCAGAAATGTTGGAGTCATATGGAGTGTGGTTGCAGAGTGAAGGCCTATCCAAGACACAATGGGAGAGGCCTCCTGCAGTCTCACCTGGCTCACAGCACTGCTCCTATCCCACCGAGCCTGCTGCTCTCTCACTGCACACTCCTACAGCAGGGAGAGAGAGAGAGCTCCCAGACATCATCAGGAATGATGGATTGGGGTGGGATGGGATGGAGGGGGGGGGTGCACTGCAGTGGATATGACAGATGGAACATGCATTATTTTCCTGGTGGGTTTGGCTTGGGCTAAAATGTATACCGCGAGCACAGTATGGAAAAGCCTCCAGTCTGTAGGATGAGGGCTCTTTTAGTGGTTGTTTTTTACCACTGAATCACAACCAGCAATTCATACGGTATGAATTACGTCATGTCAGGGGCAGCAAGAAAGGGGTTGGCAGACAGACAACAGTTTACACAGCCATAGACGGTTGTTAGGTAGGCAGGAGGTTTGGATAAAGGAACTGTTTTAGAAATCTGGTTGAGTGTGCTAACTCAGTTTTGGCTTCAACATGTGCATAAAACTGACATTGTTTACAGGACTATATCCCAGATTTAGGCTTCAACATGTACATAAGGTCAGTCTCCATGGCAGAAACACAGTTTGGCTGCCCTAATGTTGATACATGACTCATCAGCCCTGTGACATCATTACACAAGCTTAGCCCCTGCTGTCATTCATTTACATACAGTATGCATATGGAACTCCAGCCACAATCCACCATTTAAATTGAATTTTCCTCATGGTATGTGTGGTTTGTTTAACAGCTTAATTTACATAGTCATTAATGGACAAAACCCTCAAGCTGGTCACACGTCAATTCCCAATGCTTTCATAACATTTTACTTTGTGCATAAATCAATAGGCTTGACCATAATTCCCATGACTAGTTAAAAATAGTTCTAAACGCCCTCCATTAAAGGATGTCAGTTGTGATGTGCATGTACACTTTATGTAGCAGTAGATATAGCTCTCTTCATTCATTTAAAATGAGCCTGTTATGACTCACTGGAACCACAGTGGAGACTGGAGTCTTATTGTACGCTGAACTGAAACCTGTTGGACAATGTATGCAGAGCATATACAGTGGATAAGGCCTAATCATAGCAAGGAATAGTGTTGTAGAATACTTGATGTACACTACCGTTCAAAAGTTAAGGGGGTCACTTCGAAATTTCTTTTTTTTTTTTTTAGAAAAACACATTTTTTGGCTATTAAAATAACATCAACTTTATCAGAAATACAGTGTAGACATTGTTAATGTTGTTAATGTTGTAAATGACTATTGTAGCTGGAAACGGCTACTAATGGAATGTCTACATAGGTGCACAGAGGCCCATTATTAGCAACCATCACTCCTGTGTTCCCAATGGCCATTTGTGTTAGTTGATCCAAGATTATACTTTTAAAAGGCTAATTGATCATTAGAAAACCCGGTTGGAACTGGAATTTCATTCGGAACAGAACCATTCTTTTTTTGTTCCGTTTCACTATTCCGAACAAAATAAAATTCTGAACCAGTTCTAACAAAAAACAAGTGATGGATTATATCATTCCTTTCCGTTCCTTTTTAAACCTCTGAAATTGACATTTTGTTTACAATTAGCTTAACATTAAATTATTTAACATAGAACACCTTGTTATGGAGCGGCTAGCTATTTACATGCATTGGACAGACGAGTGTAGGACGCGAGATGCGACTGAAATGTTGTGGGTGGGGAGAGAGCGAGAGAGGGTGGAGGACAATGCTTGGCTTGAAGTGCTGGGCAACCTGTTGTTTGCATTATCTGAATTAGGCTCACGGAATTATACCTACGGAAGAGCGGTTTCTATGAAGGAACTTTGAATGTCTTTGAACTTCAGAATGTGCGTTGGACCAGCTAGCTAGCTAACAAGCTGGTGTGGGCATACCGGCACCAGAATTAAAATATACATTTTAATAAATCCAATGTGAAATGTGATAACTATAGTGTCCTTAAATAGCATCAAAAAGGTTAACTTCTTACGGCTGAAATCCCGCTAACAGGATCAATATGACAACAGTCAGTGAAAGTGCAGTGCGCCAAATTCAAAGAATAGAAATCTCATAAATAAAATTCCTCAAACATACAAGTATTTTACACCATTTTAAAGATACACTTATTGTTAATCCCACCACAGTGTCCGATTTCAAAAAGGCTTTACGAAGAAAGCACACCATCTGATTATGTTTGGTCAGTACCTAGTCACAGTACAACACAGCCATTTTTCCAGGCAAAGAGAGGAGTCACAAAAAGCAGAAATATAGATACAATTAATCACTAACCTTTGATGATCTTCATCAGATGACAGTCATAGGACTTCATGTTACACAATACATGTATGTTTTGTTCAATAAAGTTCATATTTATATCCAAAAATCTCAGTTTACATTTGCGCGTTACGTTCAGTAATGTTTTGCTTCCAAAACATCCAGTGATTTTGCAGAGAGCCACATCAATTTACAGAAATACTCATAATAAACATTGATAAAAGATACAATTGTTATGCATGGAACTTTAGATAAACTTCTCCTTAACCAGTTGCGACGAGCAAACCTGTATCCGGGAGCGTAATCATAGCCTCAAATGCATTAGCATAACGCAACGGACAATAAATAGTCCTAGAAACTTTTCCTATTCATGAAAATCGCAAATGAAATGAAATAAATATATTCAAACACAAGCTTAGCCTTTTGTTAACAACACTGTCATCTCAGATTTTCAAAATATGCGTTACAGCCAACGCTAGACAAGCATTTGTGTAAGTTTATCATGGCATAATGCTATGCTAGGCTCTGCTGGCAGCAGGCAACATTTTCACGAAAATAAGAAAAGCAACCAAATTAAATAATTTACATTTGAAGAACTTCGGATGCTTTCACTCAGGAGACTCCCAGTTAGATAGAAAATGTTCCTTTTTTCCAAAAAGGTTATTTTTGTAGGCAAAAAAGCTCCCGTTTCTTCACCATGCTTGGCTGAGAAATCGACCGAAAAATGCTACAACTATAACGGCAAACATTTTTCAAAATTAGCTATATAATATCGACAGAAACACAGCAAACATTGTTTACGATCCATCCTCAAGGTGTTTTTAACAAATTTATTCAATAATATATCCGTCGAGGCAGTTGGTTTCTCATAAGAAGCTATTGGAAAAATGGCTACCTCAGTATTTTACGCAAGATTTTCTGCGGGAGACACCATGTGATCACATGCCATATATGGTCCCTTACAGCCATTCTTCAAGGGGAATGCCTAAAAAGACGTCACAATGCTGTAGATACCTTGGGGAAAATGTGGAAAACGTAAGCTCATTTGTAGCTCATTCACAGCCATATAAGGAGTCATTGGCATGAGGCGGTTTCAAAAAATGCGACACTTCCGGGTTGGATTTTTATCTGGGTTTTGCCTGTAACATCAGTTCTGTAGCACTCACAGACAATATCTCTGCAGTTTTGGAAACGTCTTCTTTCCAAAGCTGTCAATTATATGCATAGTCGAGCATCTTTTCGTGACAAAATATCTTGTTTAAAACGGGAACGTTTTTCATCCAAAAATCAAAATAGCGCCCTCTAAATCCAACTGGTTAATGCAACCGCTGTGTCAGATTTTTTTTAAACCATGCTATAATCTGAGTACTGCATTCAGAGACCAAAACAAGCCATATGGATATCCACCATGTTGTGGAATCAACAGAAGTCAGAAATAGCATTATAAATATTAACTTACCTTTGATGATCTTCATCAAAATTCCATTACAGTTCGTAGAAACATGTCAAACGATGTATAGAATCAATCTTTAGGATGTTTTTAACATACATTTTCAATAATGTTTCAACCGGAGAATTCCTTTTCCTTTAGAAATGCAATGGAACGCAGCTACCTCTCACTGGAGAGCGTGTGATCAGCTCATGGCCTTCTGGTAGACCTTTTACTCAATCATCTCTTATTCTCTCCTCCTCCTGAAACAAGGTTCTAAAGACTGTTGACATCTAGTGGAAGCCTTAGAAAGTGCAATTGGACCAGATTTACACTGTATCTTGGATAGGCAAAGAGTTGAAAAACTACAAACCTCAGATTTCCCACTTCCTGTTGGATTTTTTCTCAGGTTTTTGCTGCCATATGAGTTCTGTTATACTCAAAGACATCATTCAAACAATTTTAGAAACGTCTGAGTGTTTTCTATCTAAATCTACAAATAATATGCATGTCTTAGCTTCTGGGTCTGAGTAGCAGGCAGTTTACTCTGGGCACCTTATTCATCCAAGCTACTCAATACTGCCCCCAAGCCATAAGAAGTTCATCCATTCTTCGCTAAAGAAAAATCTCACTCCCTAATTTCTGAATCACGCTTATAACGTCATTAGGCTACTAGAAGGAGCTTCGGAAGGAGCTGCCTTCACACGCACAGGCAAAAAAATTCCATGGCAGACAGGCAGACACTGGAATACGTTTCGGAGTGACAGAATGAGGGCTTTGCATAGGCACTTTGTAGAATTTTTTGGGGGACTGAAAAAAAATGCCCGGAATGTAATGAACCTTTTTAACCGGTTCCCATGCGTTTAAAATAACGGTTCTGATCCGGAACAGTATAGATCACTTTCGTTTGTAGTTCTGATTCAGTTCCTTGAAAAATGCCATTATTTTCCGTTTTTTGTCTCTCTTCCCTGAACCAGTTCCAATCCCTGATAGTGATATCATTGGGGTCAATTCCATTTCAATTCAATCATTTCAAATCATTGAAATGCATTGAGGAAAATTGGAGTTTCAGTTTACCCAACCCTGATATGTACTTTGGAGTAGAATATTCCGATGTATTTTTGTTTATTCATCCACACAGTATAACCTAATGTTGCTTTGGAAGCAGTGAAGCAATGCACCAGAGAATCAGTCCAATTGCATAATGGCTCGTGGTCAAAACCTGTCAGGTTTTGGCTCTGATTCCCCCATCATCGAACAAGTCTCTGAAACCACCGTCACCTCATTTGTTCCTTCCCATCCGTCGCTCCCAGTCACAAACAACACTGCCATTTTACTGGGCCAATTAAAAGGCAGTGACATTCAAGCGTGGGAGACGGAGTGACATTAAGATTAATTTCTGGTAAAAACCCAGTGACATTACTCTGCTGATCAGCCGGCGAGCACATAGGCACGCTTGTACCTACTGGCCAGGAGCACTACTACAGCATACAAATCCGCTGCTGGGGACCCGTTCTCAATATGAAGGCCTTCGAATGTCATTAGACATTTTTATTCCATGCTTTTGGCAATTAAGCTGCTTTTCATAAAGTGAAAGGGAGGGATGGTCTCTTGTGCTTACCTCAGCACCGATTATTATTCAGTATGGTTTGATATACCGAGCAGGCGAGTCTCTCTCTCTCTTTCTCTCTCTCTCATCCACATTCATGTAGATATCCGTCCCCCTTTGTGTTTGAGTGACAGGGGACCTAGCTTGTCATGAAGGACATCTGGGGGAGGAAGGACATTGTGGCTAGAAGGTTGCGCTATGGAGTCTGTAGCACTTCGCTAAGGGCAGCCTTACAGCTCCAGTTGCCTCCGTACTCATGTGTGTGTGTTTGTTTGTGCATGCGTGCGTGCGTGCGTGTGTGTGAGCGTACGTGTGTGTGTGCGCCCTCCTAAAACCCTACTCCATGCAAATATCCACTGCTCATTAAATCATACAGGGCATTTCTTCCTCTCATCTACACCAGACCCATAATCAGCATGCACTCCCACCCTGAACCTCCCCAACTACTGTATGTCTGCATTAAGAACCAGGCACATATCTCAGACAGAATGAAGTCCTGCACCTGGCTGACCTCCCCTCCACCCCCTATTAGAGGAGTCTCTCGCGCAGAGCAACTTGTGTCGCAGCACATCACTAGAATGCAGGTGGGGCTAATATAAATATTAGAGTGAGAAAGATGGTGAAGGTTTTTTTCTGAGTTGACCAGATTAGACTGGATTAATCCGCCCGACGATTGGGAATATAAATTGTGCACAGAGCCTGTGTGATTGACCATGGTGGGATAAATAAGCTTGGAGCAGAGCAGGCCGGTTTGAAACAGATCCTGCTAACTCCAGCGCCGCCTGGCTCGCCTCTACTCAAATATGCTGGCTAGCTGCTCCAGCTGAAGACATGGACCGGGCCACTGCATGGCATCTGGGCCGGAACCGAAGCTGATTGAATCAGTTCTTGTTTATTGGATGCCTGGGAGAATATTGTTATTACCCTGGCATTGGCCCATCCATGCATGGCAAGTGCATTATTCCCCTCCAACAAACCTTCGCCTTGCAGTTTGTGTTGTGGTGTGTGTTCTGTGTGTGCACTGTGGGCTTGTCTACATCAAGGCAAAAGGGGTGGGTGGAGAAGATTTGGAGGAAGAAACGGTTGAAGGATGTGGGTTGAGATGAATGGAAGAAAGAACGAACGTCTCACTGCAGGCTCCTGAAAACATTCCCTCACACTCTTCCCCCCAGAACCCTCCACCCTACCCCACCTGCATCACCCCCAATGCAGCAAAGAAGCCAGACAGGGATGGTGAATCTGGTTTGAGATGGTCATGTTCCACACAAAGGGAGTAGTATGAGAGTGAAGTGTACCACCACTAGTGATACAGTGCCTCTTAGACTGGGATGGGTGGATGGCAGTCAGACAGACAGCATGACAAAGTCTCTTTATACAGTCTCACTTTGTCTGCCTCCAGAACTCACTCTAGTTCTGAATAGGGGGATGCTGCAGTTCACTGTTTGACACAATCGTCTTTGAAAGGTACGTTGGACAATGATAGGATGCCAAATCGTTGTGTTATAGGCTTTAGTACATGTTCTCTGTGATGTTTTATGTGACCAGATGATGATGGGATCAGGCTCTCACAGGTTCACTGTGTTGTGAAGTCATGACACCACGATGTAGTCATCACACCCAGAAAGCAAAGCCCACAGTCTGCTGCTGTGGGATAGGGCTTATCTGGCACGGACATGGTAAAATGCAGAATGATATCAAATGGATGCCATGTTGTTATTATGTTTTACGAATATGGAGTACTTGAGTCTAGATATATGTGTGTGATGCTGCATGACGCAGGGCGGCATATAAATGGCATATAAATCAACTCCTGCCCCTTGAACTCAAGTCAGCTCACAGAAACATAAAGGACATACAGTCCCAGATCAGCAGTCGTTTGTCCCTTTTAGAACAGATGATATTCTATTCTGACGTGGTTGCTGCCCTTCAAAAACATGTTAACGGTATTATTTGGGGTAATGGTTTTCATTTTCCTGCTTGAAATCCCATTTGTCAGCAGGGGACAGAGAAAAAGTAGTCATTTTCAGATAAATTTGAGATCCACTTTTTATTTATTTGTTAGGAGGGTAAAAATGGGAGAGGAGGAGAGAAAGAATTGCTTCACTGAGTGAGCAGAACGTTCTGTATAGTGTGGGGCATAGTGAGGCTGTTCTTAACCTCTGTGTAGGATCCAAACGCCAAAGAGCCAAACGTCTTTCATTAATCTTGAGACAAAGTCCCTGCATCAGCAGAACCGCAGACTCCACAGCAGAGTGAGGATCATACCGAAAACGTTGAGAAGAACAAGAAACCCACCCGCCTCAACAGTAGCTATCCCTCCTCTGCTCCTTGCCCCCTTTTTAATTAAGAAGAAGAAATTACCCTAAGGGTTGATGCATAAGAGACAAAACACTTAGCATGTCTGGCCTTATATAAGATTCTACATTCTGTTGCCTAAAATAAATCAATTTATTCAGACCTCCAGGGTACGCTTTTTCATGGCTAAAAGGGTCCTGTGTTGATTCTAGTTTAGCTGCCACACCACTTAAGCACTCATCTAGGGCTGTGTGGCTGTATTTAAACGAAGGAATGGGAGGTATGAATTTATATAACATACCAAGAGAGGGAGGAAAGGGGTAAGACCAGGCTTGACAAAAGAGAATAGGGCGAAAGCTCTAATTTCAGTCTCTGAAAAGCAAAAATGTAAGCTTTTGCCAAATGCTAAATTAATATCTAGAGTCCTCTGACATATCCTCAGATACTGTACCTTCTTGCACATTAATCATAATTGATACCCATTTGAAATTAGAGAGAGATCGAGGAGAAGGAGAGAGAGAGAGTGGGTAGGGAGGCTGTGTTCCTTTGTGTTGCTCACTCTGTCTCCCGTGGTGATGTCATAGGGGATCAAGTCATGGAGGCTCGGGCCAGGCTGATGATTCACACAGATAGATGAGGAAGCCAATAGGGACAGGGGAAGACCCAGGAGAGACAGGAGACCGGAGAGGAGTGGATAGCAGCAGCAGCTCCCTCCCTGCCACATGAAGGGATCCAGTTGATTAGGAGGAGGAGAATAATAAGCTTAGCCTGCATGTGTATTGTGTCAAGGCTGGCTGAGTTTAATAAGGGACTCACAGCAGGTAAACCACAACTAACTAAACTCACACTGCATCACTAGGAGCACATGTTCAACCACAGAACTAGCCTGTCCTGTGCCAGGTTTACCCCATTGTTCTGCTGTTGTTATTGTTTGTGTTTGCAGTGCTGGGTATTTTGTCATCTAAGTGGTTTGCTCTCTACTGGCTGAACTGTCTCCGGAATGTATTATGTATGTTCAGTAGGTCCAGTGTCTTTTTAATGGCTCTCTTAATTAACTAACTGTAAAATATTAGTCTCGTCAGAGAGGATGCTCAAGCATGCCATTTAGCCCAGGGTAATGAGATCAACCTCTTGTTGCCCAAGCAAACACAGATTAAACATTTCGTAATAATTAAATAGGACTTTCTTTACTCGAGCCTAGTGCAGGGCAGCAGCCAGCGAAGCTGCCACAATTCTTTCAGCAGTAACATAGCTGAAATGTCATGGGGATATGGAGTGTGTTTGGCGTTGGGTTGTGAGTGTGGCCAACCAGCTACATGTCAGAGGGAACAGGGATGGATCCTGGAGCAGTGTCTGGAAAATAGTATGCCACATTACCTCGCTCAGGAGGGCCATTGTGAACAACCAATGAAAGCAGACCCTTAATCACTCACACACACCCTCTGCCCTGAACACGCACACACTCACACTCATACTCACACACACACAGTCTGAACACATGAACTGGGTGAGACAGAGAAACAGGGACACGTGGCACGTTTAGCAGAGTCCTCCGCTGGCCAACAGAAAATCACCTCCAAGCTGGAAAAACAAGCCTGGTGCAGTTTGTTTGTTTTTTCTCTTTCTTCCCCAGTCCCCTAAACCACAGTCAAAAACCCTCCAAGTTGCTCAAATTCTCTGTGCTGAGCACATCTTATGTCCTGGACAACTGGAACATGGACTTTATACCACATTGCTGTAAAACATTCAAATTTGAGGGAAAGGCTTGAGTTATCGTATATTGATTGCATTTAATTGGACTTACAAGTCTTACATCCATGTTACACAGACAGTAGTTGCAGACAGGGGTATTAATGTGTCATTTTAATAACTCAACTATGCAATTATAATAAACTCTAAGGTATAATTAGTAACTCCAGCAGTAACTGTGTCAGTTATTTTCACTCTTTTCACATGATCCATATAAACTCCTGGATTAGACGGGGATGTTTCTCGTCCTCGCTTTCTCCCATAATGTTGCAGTTTGCGCTCATTTTCTTTGGCACCGTCGGTTGTCACTTTCCACCCCATGGCTTACTTTACTGTATCGCGCGACTTTATTTCACACAAAAACACAACGTAAGGTGACAAACCCCTTTTAGGCAGAATCTAATTTCATTACATTCATCAGCGCTCCCATTTAACTGAAAAGTCTGAATCAGGGTCGATCAATTATTTTGTCTGAAGGAAATTCGGAGTGCATTCTTGATGTGTCTGGAAAGAACTCCTGAGACTATGGTAACAAATCAGAGAGACTGTAGGTCTGCCCTTTACCCTGTTGTCGCATTGAGCCCACGCCCTGCTCTGAGCACTGAGCTCTCAGCCTTGGCCCAACGAGCTCCACATCTCGTTTAATCAGGCTTTGGGGAGTGAAATATGGGCCTGGCGAGCCTGCTGCACCAAAGTCCCATTCATCTGGTTTCAATCTCTTCTCCTCCCTCGGATGTGGCCGCGTGGGAATTCCTTATCTGGCTGACGGGCCGGGAGGGGCCACCCCGCACTGAGACTGAATGGGCTGAGCAGCCCAAAGGCCAGCCTTATTTATTGGGGGAGTGTGTGAGAGCTGTGAAGCTTTTGCCACATATGGATGCATGGGGACCTCTGCTTTGCTGCTGACCCCTAGTGATGGGAGAAGGTTTTTGGCCTTTCCTGGAGCTCCATCTTTAAAGGGCTTTTTAGGCATGTTGTTAACTGGTGCTGTAAGATGCCTGGTTGCATCACATGCATTATTTGAATGGATATCTAGTATATGGCACATTACAAGTGGACAAAGTACAGTAATGATTCTAAATAGTTTACTATTGATAGGCTGCTCTATTAGGCCTACTGAAATGCTGCATTGTTTTCTTATGCCAGCATTTAGTAAGTAAAGAGATGCCTGTACTTTATATGTGAGTGATTGTGTATTCTGTGTACTCATGAGACAGAGTGTGTGTATGTGTGTCTAGCAGGCACTCACTGTCAGTCTGCTCCATTGGACCTGAGTAGCCAGCAGCACAGATGGTAACCTGGGCCATTAGTGATCCTCTGAGCATAAATGGGACCTTTCCTGGAAGCTCTGGCTCCTGTTTGGCCTCGACAGCAACAGGAGCACTTTGTCTTTGTCAGATACCTCACAAATCAACACATTTCACAAGCCGTGAAAGTTGCCATGGCACCTCTTCACCTCGGGGGATATCAAATCAAATCAAGCTTTATTTCTACAGCACATTTCAGACATGGAATGCAGCACAATGTGCTTCACAGGAAAAAACAATGAAAAACAATTAAAATAAAAATGTGTATATTTACTACACAACCAACATAAGAAGATTAAAAAACTAAAGAATAACAATAAAAACTGAAAGATTAAAAAGCACCCAAAGGAAAAGCAAAGCTAAAAAGGTGTGTTTTAAGATCTCTTTTAAATATGTCCACAGTTTCGGCCCCCCTCAGGTTCTCTGACAGGCTATTCCAGAGGCTGTGGGCATAGTAAATACAATCTGCCTCCCCATGCCTCTTGGTCCTAGGCTTTGGGATAGTTAAAAGGCAAGTTCCAGAGGACTTGAGGGACCTACTGGGTACATAACTTAAAAGCATGACTGACATGTATTGGGGTGCACAATTGTGGATTAATTTAAAAAACAATAGAAGAATCTTAAAATGAATTATAAAACTCACAGACAGCCAGTGCAGAGACCTTAAAAATAGTGTAATGTGTGCTCTCTGTCTTGGTCAGTACCCGGGATACAGTGGAGGCTGGTAGGAGGAGCTATAGGAGGACGGGCTCATTGTAATAGCTGGAATGATATAAATGGAACGGTATCATACACATCAAAGATATGGAAACCACGTTTGACTCCGTTCCATTTATACTATTCCAGCCATTACAATGAGCCCGTCCTCCTATAGCTCCTCCCACCAGCCTCCACTGCCGTGCTGCAGCATTCTGTATGTTTTGCAGTTGACCAATGGCTCTCTTGGGTAGACCAGACAGGAAAACATTACAGTAGTCAAGCGTGACTCAAGCCTGCTTGTAATAAAAGCCTGAATGAGTCTCTCTGTATCAGCCTGAGAGAAATGGCCGCACCTTGGCAATGTTCCTCAAGGCGGTAAAAAGCTATTTTGGTTACATGTGCGATTCAAAATTGAGTTCAAAATCTAAAATAGCACCTAGGTTTTTTACCTGGTGTTTTATCTTTATTGGCCTTGAATTAAAATATGCGGGCAGATTATTTCTCTGTGCTTTGGCTAAAACAATAAGTACCTCGATCTTGTCTTGATTTAGCTGGAGAAAGTTGTGAGCCATCCAAGTATTTAAATCACTAATACAGTCTAATAATATATCAAGTTGTGTAGCAAACTCATCACGTGGAGGAAAGCTCGTATAGGTTAGCCATGGTAGGATTTACCAGGCCATCAATGGTCGAGAAGAGCACTCTCAAATGATTCCGATTATTAGTCTTCAAGTTAGAAAAATGGAGATGGGTCCCTCGATGTGCCCTTCCCAGTAATCAGACGGGATGGATAAGGTGACTCCACTCCCATGCAGCAACAGCAGCATCCTGTATACATTCCTGGTTTCATGTGTCGTGTATTTGTTATGTTCTGCTTAGTCGATCAAGTAAAAGGATGAATCAGATGCATACCATAATTCTGGAGACAGTGCGAATATGTTACTCTTGCTGGCGAGCTAGCAGACTCGGATGAAGGGGAGGGAGTTAGTGTCCCGTCTGTTTTCAATTAGCTTGTTAAATGTACAACATGGAACTCACTCGGCTCTGTTGTTGTTCAGATCCTATTCTTCCATGGACAACAGCCCAGCTCTTCAGTGCCTTTGCTCAGATATGCTCCATCTAACCCTGGGTGAACTCAAGGGCTTCGACAGTGACAAACAGTGGCAGTGGACAAACTAATGGAATTAAATGTGTGTTGAGAGGAGAGGGACCAGGAAAGTATCCAGAGGCCCAGCAGCATACTCAGGCCACAAAATGTAGCATGTCCAAACCCAGGCCGTTTTACACCATCTAAAGTCATGTTTTAGCGTTAGCATGTCCAAACCCAGGCCATTTTACACCATCTAAAGCCATGCTTTAGCGTTAGCATGTCCAAACCCAGGCCGTTTTACACCATCTAAAGCCATGTTTTAGCGTTAGCATGTCCAAACCCAGGCCATTTTACACCATCTAAAGCCATGTTTTAGCGTTAGCATGTCCAAACCCAGGTCGTTTTACACCATCTAAAGCCATAATTTCGTACAGCTCTAAATATAGTCCAGGCTTTGATGTTTTTTTTTAAATAGCCCTGTTTTCACGTACCACCACTAACCTTTATACATACTCGTGTGTTTTATTGTCTTACTTGTAAAAGGAGTTAGGAGACTCCTTTAAAACATCATCATCGAAATATTGAATTGCATTTAATAAAAGTTAATGGTACAATACTTAAGGCAGACAGCATTTGATGTTTTTTATTGGTCGTACTGTATGCTGATATAGAGCATCCATCACCACAGAGACTGGGCAACCACCATGCATTCCACTTCTTGGTCATCCACCTAGTCAACTCTATTTTCCACCTAATTGACATAGAAAATGACAGATTGCAGCTAAATGGACTTGGCAGCACCATAGCATATTATTGATCTTCGGAGGTCAATGCACAAGTCCAGGCAGCACCGACAATGTGAGCGGAGTTCAGCAGCCAGCCACAAATGGAGATTAGATTTATAAATAACAGGGAAATAAACATTGTCCATTTTGTGTCCTGGATAATGGAGAGACTTGCACACAGGTGCCTGTTGTGCCAGGTGAAGTAGTATACAAAAAGGTTCTTGATATGAGTACTATGGCAATTCTGTTTGGTCTCAGTGCTTCTCTATCTGTCTGTCCATAGCATTATTTAGTTTCTATCACACCAATACTCAACATGACAGCTCCTGTTTATCAGCAGCAGGTGAGGCAGTATTAAACAGTGCTTTAATTCATAAGGCCAGCTTCCAAGTTGACTGCACCATCTGTTTTGATGGCAGGGTCAAGCCGAGCCTGAACCCCATGGAGGCAAATGTATGACTGTTTTTCTTTTTCTAGGTATCGTTTCTTGTTTCTTCTCCAGCTAACTGTTACAGTGTAAGTCCTCTGTTATTAATATTTCCTTTCTGTTTACACAATCCTGGAAAATAACCTTTCTGTTTGCCAAGAAAAATAACTTAATGCCACTCAAAGCGAAACATAGGTCGGGCTCAGAAAACAATAGTTTTGCAGAATTCTTGGAGAAACTTTCCAAGTGCTTGATAAAAATAAATGTTTTCCTAATAGAGGTAAATTCATATAGTTTCTATGAAAATACATGTAATTTCTTAACAGGATGTAGAATTGTTTTCTTTGAATATCACAAATTGCTGAGTCTTTCAATTATTGCCATTGTTTTTCATCCTCACTTATTGTTTACACAATCACCTCACTGGGCAAATGATTTTCAGCAAAGTTTTCTAATGTTTTTATGGAAATGGCAAAAAGCGGTCTATTCTAGCCTGTTTGGAAATGTCTAACCTTGTCAAGGGATTTCAGTCCCCTGTCCATGAAATATGGATACTCTGCACTGTACTCAGTGGGGGTGGGGCATTGGAGGCTAGTAAAGTTTGTGCAGGGGCGTGTGTGTGTGCATGTCTCTCTGTCTTAGTGTGAACACACACCACAACCACATGTGAAGCAAACACACAGAGAGAGAGAGAGAGAGCGAGAGAGAGAGAGAGAGAGAGAGAGAGAGAGAGAGAGAGAGAGAGAGAGAGAGAGAGAGAGAGAGAGAGAGAGAGAGAGAGAGATGACCAGCACATTAGTCAAATCTTTTTGAGGAGTAAGTCTATACCTCTCTCTCTTTCTATCATTCCCTGTCCTGGGAAGAGAGAACTAAGCACATATTGTATGTAGACACTCTGGTCATGTGTAGCACAGCGAATGCACACACATGCTGGTTTATTTTGGAGCGGCCAGATGTGGGGAGGATATATTGCCACAGCAAAGCAGAGGGTCTTTCTCCAAGCCCCACAATGCAGCTGACGCATGTAATCTTGCGCAAGCCAGACCATTTGATATTTGGGAGGCTTGTTTATTTAGAACACATCATGGAAATGGGAGGTCCTTTACATGGTGTTATGTCAACCTGAAAATAACCCCTTAAAAGGTTGAACACCATACAGACTCTGGCGATTATCCTGTGAGGGAGCCTGGAGTCTCTTAAAATGCATTGGCATAATTAAAATGTAAATGGAGAACATCCATTCCAAATGATGAATTGGGTTTGAATTCAAACTCAACCAATGACTGTCAGTGGTGTCTTTGTGTTTGGGCCCTTTTAAGTCCTGTGCCTCTCTTTCCACTCTATTCATATGTTGGAGCTGTGGTTTTACTGAGCCACATAAAGATAAAGGGAGGAAGGAGGAAGTGGGGCAGCGGTGGCTGCTTACTGGAACGTCTCGAGTACCACATGTGGTACACTCTGGAGCCCTGGTCGTTTAAGCTAACGGCTAAGCGGCTGATGGAACATCCATAGGATCTTGGATAACACCCGTGCATACAGTATGATTCCAACAGATGTAGGGTTTGGAAGATGTAAGCAGGTTTTAGTGACTTGGCGTTCCTTTGGGAAAAGTTGTAATTAGCTTTTTTTTGCTGAGAGAGTTTATCAAAAACTTTTGGGGAATTAAAAGCCCTCTGCATGAAACCAATTTACTAGCATCTATTTTGGGATTCTGTCAGTGGGATGGCGCCCGTTTTTCGCTTGATGTGACATAGATGACAAGCCCCTGAAATAGATGCTAATGAAGGCAACAAGCGAGCTTGAGGTGAAAACATACCACAGTGTCCTACATTCTTCAGACCTTAGTGGAATTTCATCTCCCATTCCGTATTTCCCATAGGCCCTCTCCCTTTACCTGTTCCTCTCTTCCAGGTCCAACAGATTATCCTGGAAGTGATTCCATTCCTTCTTTGCACTCGCCTGCTCTAGCCAGGCTCTTAGGAATCCATCATTGCAGACGAGTGCGGACACGACAGGGCCCTCATTTGAAATGTTTTTCCTTTCAAGCCCCGGCTCTCTCTCTCCATGCTTGAAGTGGCCCTGATCTTTAATAGTGCTGCAAGTGGCATGGAGAAAAGTTCCATGTCAGCAGAAGGGGTGTTGGTCACCGAGCGCAATGCAGGGAAGGATTATGGGTACTTTATCCCTCCAAAAAGCAGCCTCCAGTCAGAGAAAACACAGCCCTCTTTGATTCCACAGGAGGAAAATATTCATGACTTGGACCAAGAATTAGGGAGTGCCCGCGACACGTGCGATTTAATGTTTGGATGTGATCTCTGGGAGCGTTTAAAAAGATTTACCCCCTTCAGAAGAACTAATTAAAAAAGAGCCTGTATAAGAGGCAGTATAAATAAAGGAGTCTCTTTGAGAGCTCTGACGAGGGTTGTTTTTGTAGCCTGTCAGTTTGTACTACTGTCTCAGAGCATAGCTCTTGTCTGGGGAGCCATCAGAGATGTGAGAGGATTTCAGTGTTTCATGCCTTCCGTCTCTCTGGAAAGCCTCAGAGATGGAAGTAAAAGAGAGAGCATATGCTTTACCTCCCTCTGTGCCCATCTCTGTGATAACTCTGTTTCCCTGTGAAGAAAGCACCAATATACTGTATACCAATATACTGTATTTACCATTTGTATAGCCACAGCAACAGGAGGTCAACAAACCCACTGTGATGCAGTGTTCATTGATCTTTCTAAAACACCAAGCTGCACCTTTGGCTGTGACCTCTGCATATTTCAATGTTTCCCATCATTTGAATGTTTCTCCAGCTCAACTAAAACCTGCTGTATGTCAGCTGTCACTTCTGATGCACTTCATACATATTGGTCAGAACAAAGAGAAAAGCCAAATACAGTGCACCTGGTTACCTAGGAGGCTATTGTCTATGTCCCAGCCCAGTGTTCTCTGAGTAGTTCTCCCCTCTGTTCTCTCCTCCTGCCAGAGGAGCCTGTCAGTGGTGCAAGCTAAAACGTTTAGTATAGAGTGGCAGTGCTGAGAGATGAATGCTGCAGACCTCTCTCCCTGTCTGGACCCAGACCTTGTGTGGAGCAGCTGGTAACTCCTATGCAATTTGAAACTCCATATGCCCCACAACTGCTATACTCTAATTCACATGTCTGCACAGAGGCATTGATTTACCGTCAACATGAGATAGCCTTGTTTTTCCATTATGCAGATAGAGGAGTATGGAAGGGCATTTCTGAGACAGCATATGTTCACATAAAGCATGTAGCACACACATACTGTTCACTCTCACACACAGATGCACTCTTATTACAAAGACAAATACTGTACATATTCTCTAAAGGACTCTAAAGGAGTTAGTTCTGCATCCTCCACTTTTCCCCACTGCTTGTTCCTATAGCTAAGGTAAGATTAAAGCTCATTGTGGCCTTTTCCTCTCTTCTTTTTCCTCCACTGATCTCTTCAGTCTTATGAGCCAGAGGTCAGGAGATTTAGAGGTGCTGAGGCCCCAACCAAGCCAATGTGCTGATGGGATGTGGGGCTTGACTTTGGTAAATGTGAAAGATCTGGGGCCGCTGCCTGCCTGCATCCCACTGGCTGCTCTATAATAAGATTGTACCGTTCTGTGGGGAGGTGGATTTACTGGAGCACAACTCCCCCTAGGGCATTTTTATAGAAATTGGATCCTCCACTACAGTCGCCCCAGCTCTCCCTCATTCGCTTTGTCTCTCACTCTCTCTGTCTCGCTCTGTTTCTCTGTCTCTCTCTGTTCCTCTCTCTGTTCCTTTCTCTTATCTCTCTGTCTCTCTCTGTTTCCCTGTCTCTCTCTGTTCCTCTCTCTGTTTCCCTGTCTCTCTCTGTTCCTCTCTCTGTTTCCCTGTCTCTCTCTGTTCCTCTCTCTGTTCCTTTCTCTTATCTCTCTGTCTCTCTCTGTTTCCCTGTCTCTTTGTCTCTCTGTCTTGCTGACTCTCTCTGTTTCCCTGTCTCTGTCTCTCTGTCTCGCTGTCTCTCTCTGTTTCCCTGTCTCTGTCTCTTTGTCTCTCTGTCTCGCTGTCTGTCTCTCTCTGTTTCTCTGTCTCTCTCCGTTTCTGTCTCTCTGTCTCTCTCTGTCTCTCTTGGTCTCTCTCTCTCTCTCTGTCTCTATCTGTTTCTCTGTCTCTCTCTGTTTCTGTCTCTCTGTCTCTCTTTGTCTCTCTCTGTCTCTCTGTCTCTCTCTGTCTCTGTCTCCCTGTCTCTCTCTTTGTTTCTCTGTCTTTCTCTGTTTCTGTCTCTCTGACTCTCTCTGTTTCGGTCTCTCTGTCTCTCTCTTTCTGTCTCTCTGTCTCTCTCTGTTTCGGTCTCTCTGTCTCTCTCTGTCTTTCTTTAGCTCTTTTCTTTGCGAGCTCCATCAAAAATGACAATGTGCAGCCGCGTTGATCACAGTCCAGAGAGTAGAGGAAATGACGGGGGGTGTCTAGTCAGAGCCAGAAGTTATTAACATAGTTATCTTATCGCAAAATACCTCTTTGACTTACAGCTCTCAGTTTAGATGGCCTCCTTAACATGGCATTTCCCAGGGCCCTATGGAATGTCAAGAAGACGTGAATGAATAGATGCCTCGTGATCAGACATGGGTTCAAGTACATGTGTATTAGAGTATCTGGTATTTAAAATACTTTTTTGTGTATTTGACTATTTTCAAATACACAGCACAAAACAAGTAATTGTATTTGAGTACTTGAATGGTTATTTGTAAAAACCAAATAGTATTGTATTTCAAATACATTGACTCAAATATACTCCCATGCAATTAACCCAGAAATTTGAAAATAGTATTTGAAATAAGTATTTGAAAATACTTTAACATAATTTCCAAGTGGATTTTCAAATATATTAAAATATTCAACCACACCACTGGGCAAAGACATCAATTCAACATCTATTCCACATTGGTTCAATGTAATTTCATTGAAATTATGTGGAAATAACATTGATTCAACCAGTGTGTGCCCAGTGCGACTTTTTTTCATAAATATACGTGAATACTTACTTTGAATGCATGTGAAAGTATTTGATATATTTGAAATCGTATTTGAAACAAGGTCTGCTCATGATGGAACATGTTTCGAGTTTTGTCATGCCTGGGTAATGTCTTAGTAAATAGTCTATGTCACAGGTATGCATAGTAATTCAACCATTTTTTTGCTTCTGTTGCCAGAAAGCTGGTTAGCAAGCTGCCCACCAGTTCTAGTTTGTATGGAAATGACCAAGTCAAACAGTATTATGCCAAGTTTTTATTTTGCAAAGGTAGCAGCCGCCAAAGGAGCAATTATGCTAGCAGAGCTTAAATGCGCCAAAGCCACAGGCCTGGATAATATTCCAGCAAGGTTTCTTAGAGATTCTGCTGAGAAAATTGCCCCTTGCATTACGCATATCGTTAATCTCTCTCTTGAACAAGGCATCTTTACCAAGGACATGAAACAAGCTAAAGTTATACCTCTGTATAAGAAGGGGATAAAGTCTGACCCTGGGAATTGTAGGCCTGTATCTATCCTCATTATTACATCAAAGATCCCGGAGAGAGTTGTACATGAACAAATGTATGAATATGCCAAACTAAGTCTAATGTATGATTTTCAGTCGGGATTTAGAAAAACATACTCCACTGATACTTTACCTGACTGACTTCATCAGGAAAGAGTTTGATGAGAGAAATCTTTGTGGAATGGTACTCCTTCCTCCTGGGGAAGGTTCCTTCCGGGACCAACTTTCTGGCTAGAAAGTCCAAGCAGCTTGATAAGGACTCCGTGAGAGTGCTAGCCACTGACCTAATTCAATTCCATTTTGACTACGCAAATACTTCCTGGTTTGGGGTCTTGTCTAATCTTCTGAAGGGGAAGCTCCAGATTGCCCAGAAGGAGCTGATCAGGACAGTATTGAAGGTGAGTCCACGTACTCACATAGGCAGGAGCTGCTTTCAGGAACTCAACTGGCTGCCTATTGAGGCTAGGGTGTCCCAGATTAGACTGAGTCTGGTTTCCAGGTGTATTTATGGTTCTGCACCCAGATATCTGACTGATTACTTTCCTCATGTTAGGGATGTACAAAACCACAGCACCAGATCAGGTGTTGCTAATTTGTGCTTAAACAAATTCAGGAGTAATGCTGGGAAAGGTACTGTCTTGTATACTGGAGCCTCAGGGTGAAATGCCTTAAATATAAAGTAAAAAACAGTTTGATGTCTTCTGGGCCCATTTGAATGTACCCTACGATGTAACTGCAATGACGAGATAGATGTTGTTCTTCTTTGTTTTTATGCTTTATTATCTCGCTGCCATACTCTGTCTCTTGTCTCAAGAGGACCACAGTGGATATAAGTTCCTGACTTTATTGTGTGTCATCCTCAATGATTTTACTGATGTGCGTGTATGACTTCTTCAAGTTTTATGTGTGCTTGTTTTTTTAAATGGTTGAATTAATTAACTAAATTAAAGTATGCTGAAATATCCCACTATATTAAAACCATTGAAAGCCAATGTCATAAAACTACAGACTACTGGATGTTCCTATACAGAGTCACCATAGTCTGCTTTGACACCCCGGTATGCCGCATACTGGGCATCTCACAAATGCTGGTTCCCATCGGTCCAAACTGCCACAGCTGTGCACACTGTGAATGAGGCCAATCCAAATTTGAAATTTGAGTGCAAATAGATTTCAAGGCAGGCTTATTTTGGACCACTTTGTTATCCATTCCACAGCACAAAATCCCCTCTCCAAGACCATAAACTGTGGATGTAAAAGCTGACTGTAATGTCACTATAAAGACATTGACATCTTTGTCATGTTGTTGGCTGAAAGTTAGATCATTTCATATGTGGTAAATCTATTGACAGGTGATGAAGTGAAGCCTACTTCCAAACCCAAACTGTCTTTATTGGCTCATCGTGCTTGTTGGAAGGTTGTTGAGAGTTGGCAAAAGGAGTGAACGATATACAGCACAGTTAATTGCACATACAACACACAAACTTCCATATACCCCCTTTGATAACTAGCCCTACTTGTATTGCTCAAATGCAATACTCTCCCCTGCCTGTAAGTCCTCTGTCAAAGAGAGGGAGCAGGGAGGCGTGGGTGGGCTGGCGGTGGAGAGGTGAGCCTACTAGCTGTTATCAGGCCAAGCACACAGAGCAGGGAGTTCAGCCCTGGGGTGACGAGTGTGGGGCACTGATTAGACACCACGGCTTAAACAGGCCTTGTCTAGCAGCGGGCATTGGGCTCCCAACGGAATATCACCGGGCCCCAAATACTCACACTCTCTCGGACACACACACTCCAGCCAACCTCCTCTTACCTCCTCCTCCTCCTTAAAGTGATTAGGAGCTATGCTGAGAGGATACCCAGTGTCCTCTGTGCTGGCTAGGTCCTTCTCTCCTAGGCTTCTCTCCATAACTTCCATCCAAAGTAATATCTGCGGGGAGCCCACAAGATGAATGGCTCTGCAAATGCTGCATTAAAAAGTCATGAACGGGGACACCTTCAGGGGTGCTGGGAGCTCCTTGGCTGGGAAGAGGTGGCCCTTTTTTCTGCTGAGTAGTGATTTGAGCAGAGCAGGGGAGCGCAAGAGCAGTAGGAGGACCTCAGTAATGTGTCCTGTCAACAGGGTCGTATTCAGCAGGGCCCTGATGTACTGTAATATGGCTTCCTCTCCTGTGTTGCTGGGTGCCAGTCAGTGAGTGCATCTGGGGTTGTGTCTAAGTGGTGACTCAGATGGATGTGAGTGATTGGCGTAGAGCCCAGGGTTATTGCAGCAGGGAAATGTGAAGTGAAGGAAACTTAAAGAGCTGCACACAAAGTTCACAGAGTAATGATGTCATCACTGTGAGTCAGTCAACCAATTCTGAATAAGCGGTTTACAGTTAGGATACCTTCCTCCCCGTACCAAATCAAATCAAATTTGATTTGTCACATGTACTGAATACAAGTGGTGTAGACTTTACCATGAACTGCTAGCTTACGACTCGGTAAGTTGTCACCCATCTCCAATGGCACCATCTTTAACACAAACTTACACCAAGTCACATGTTTTATAGGGCCTACCAGCGACCATTCTCATTGGCGCTGACAGCTCATACGTGTGCTGTTCCTGAGGGGGTGGCAGCTGAATAAGAAGAAAGGTGCCTATGACTGATGCATTGACCACATTAGGTGATCCATGGAACATTGACAACGTCATCGAGGGTGATAGGGCACAAAAGCATTCTTTCAACGAGTCGCTGTCTGTTGAATCACTCAAGCCCAGACATAACACACTCAGGGCTAGGCAACAGGCCATACAGTGTTTGTGTAAGTATGTATACCACACTGTATATTTAGTGATTTTTTTTATACACTCAGCACCTAATCAGCAACATACCACTGAGTAATGAAAAGGAGATAATATAATGTTAACATGACCAGGACATACGGCATCCGAACAAGCATTTGGATAACTTTATTTAAAGCTATTTGAAGCCAGGCTCTTAGCCCGCTCTCTGCAGTGACTAAATTAAATGTGATAGTTAGGTTAATGCTGAGGCACCAAAAATATATCTCGCATTTGTGCGAGTAAGCCCAGTGGGGTTGTGGAGCCTGTGCATTGTTTTCCTTATGCCGGGTCTACCAGGTGGAGGGAGTCGTAAGTCCCCTTGGCCCCCCTACGGCCCCCCTAAGCTTCATCCCTCTGCAAATCCCCCCGACGCCTTTCCCTAATTCCCCTCAAGCCAGTGGGGCTGTCCAGCATCCTCCAATAAATTAGCCCAGCGGCCCCCGCTGCGTAATAGGCCCTAACAGTCTGGCTTCTGGCCAGGGGCCGAGTCACAAGCCCCATGTATGCTACTGACTGAACCTAGTGTAACCCATACCCTGTCCTACAGCAAAGAACCTGACAGCTAGGTCGGCTTGGGAGATATTGACTAGTTATAGTCTTTGTCTCATTGTGGTTTGGATGGTTTTTATTGTTTGATTCTGTTTCTTGTACATATTATGTCCTAGTAATTCTGATTCTGTTTCCTATCTCACTAGGTTTTTTACTCCAGCTATATTCTGCCTGTGGCTGCTGTCTGGCGGTGTATCTGGTTCTAGTTGTCTGACAGTGTCTCTGTTCTCTCTCTCCAGCGCTGCTGAGCCTGCTGACGGCTGGCGCCCAGACAGAAATGAAGAGAGTTGTCGGAGACAACGCCACCCTGCCGTGCCACCATCAGTTCTGGCAGTCCAACGCGCAGTTGCTCGACATTGAGTGGCTACTGCAGAAGCCCAACTCCAAGCAGAGAGTGGTGAGGAAGCTGCTCTCTCTCTCTCTCTCTCTCTCTCTCTCTCTCTCTCTCTCTCTCTCTCTCTCTCTCTCTCTCTCTCTCTCTCTCTCTTTCTCTCTCTCCTGTCTTTCTTTGTCATTGTCTCTATTTCCTTCCTTCTCTCTCTCTTTCTTCTCACTCCTTTTCTCTATACCCCCTAATATCTTTGTTGCAACCAATATGGTATCATTTGAATAGCTTTTTCAAAGGCACACTTACACAACACAATGTTCCTCCAATTTGTTTCCTTCCCATCTGAACCATTTTCTACTTCCTGCAGTTTACTCTTACTCTCTCCCAATTCCTCTATTCTCTATTTATTTAATCCGCTCAGGGTTCTTTTCATAGGCTTTTTCAGATTCCCTGAAGTGTTACAATGTCGACAGAGATACAGTAGTAAACAAATGACTGTGACTGAAAGTCCACCAGAGACACAGTTAATAAATAAAGCCTATACATCCTACCAGCTGTGAAAATAGAATACCTAGACCTTCCAGTCCCTGACAATTGAATTAGACCACATCAATACTGCCAGCTCTTAATAGGATAAAAATGGATCCATCCTATCACCTACCTTGAATCATTTACCCGAGTCTAAAAACAGCCCTAATCTAATTACTTGTGTTGTAGCTCTCAGATGATGTTAGAGTATCAGTTTCTGTTTTGATTTGTTCCTGTTTTTTCTTAATGAAATGCAGTATCTGATAACAGTAAGACCATGGCATCTCAACAGTCCTCATCAGAACAAAGAGATTTCTTCTCTCTTTGGAAGTCATTCGTTAACAAACTGATCTGTTGATTAGCAGTGAGAGATTTGGTTCCACAAGAAAATGGAGACAGGACAAAGGGGAGGAGGGAGAGAAGGGAGGAGCGAGAGAAGGGAGGAGCGAGAGACGCAAGGAGGGTGAGAAGGGAGGAGCGAGAGAAGGGAGGAGGGTGAGAAGGGAGGAGAGAGAGAAGGGAGGAGGGTGAGAAGGGAGGAGCGAGAGAAGGGAGGAGCGAGAGAAGGGAGGAGGGTGAGAAGGGGGAGGAGGGAGAGAAGGGAGGTGGGAGAGAAGGGAGGAGGGAGAGAAGGGAGGTGGGAGAGAAGGGAGGAGGGAGAGAAGGTGGGGGAGGAGCGAGAGAAGGGAGGAGGGTGAGGGAAGGGAGGAGGGAGAGAAGGGAGGTGGGAGAGAAGGGAGGAGGGAGAGAAGGGAGGTGGGAGAGAAGGGAGGAGGGAGAGAAGGGAGGAGGGTGAGAAGGGAGGAGGGAGAGAAGGGAGGTGGGAGAGAAGGGAGGTGGGAGAGAAGGGAGGAGGGAGAGAAGGGAGGAGGGTGAGAAGGGAGGAGGGAGAGAAGGGAGGTGGGAGAGAAGGGAGGAAGGAGAGAGAGGAGGGAGGAGGGGAGGGTGAGAAGGGAGGAGGGAGAGAAGGGAGGAGGAGGAGAGAGAAGGGAGGAGGGAGAGAAGGGAGGAGGGTGAGAAGGGAGGAGCGAGAGAAGGGAGGAGGGTGAGAAGGGAGGAGGGAGAGAAGGGAGGTGGGAGAGAAGGGAGGAGGGAGAGAAGGGAGGAGGGTGAGAAGGGAGGAGGGAGAGAAGGGAGGTGGGAGAGAAGGGAGGGTGGGGGAGGGAGAAGGGAGGAGGGTGAGGGAAGGGAGGAGCGAGAGAAGGGAGGAGGGTGAGAAGGGAGGAGGGAGAGAAGGGGGGAGGGAGAGAGGGAGGTGAGAGAGAAGGGAGGGAAAGAAGGGAGAATGGAAGGGAGGAAGGGAATAGGGAGAGAAGGGAGGAGGGAGAGAAGGGAGGTGGGAGAGAAGGGAGGAGGGAGAGAAGGGGAGGTGGGAGAGAAGGGAGGAGGGAGAGGGGGGAGAAGAAGGGAGGAGGGGAAAGAAGGGAGAAGGGACGAAGGGAGGAGGGAGAGAAGGGAGGAGGGAGAGAAGGGGAGAAGAGAGTAGGGAAAGAAGGGAGAAGGGACGAAGGGAATAGGGAGAGAAGGGAGGAGGGAGAGAAGGGAGGTGGGAGAGAAGGGAGGAGGGAGAGAAGGGAGGTGGGAGAGAAGGGAGGAGGGAGAGAAGGGAGGTGGGAGAGAAGGGAGGAGGGAGAGAAGGGGAGAAGAGAGTAGGGAAAGAAGGGAGAAGGGGAAGGAATAGGGAGAGAAGGGAGGAGGGAGAGAAGGGAGGTGGGAGAGAGAGGAGGGAGAGAAGGGAGGAGGGAGAGAAGGGAGTAGGGAGAGAAGGGGGGAGAGAGAGAAGGGAGTAGGGAGAGAAGGGAGGAGAGAGAGAAGGGAGGAGGGAGAGAAGGGGAGAAGAGAGTAGGGAAAGAAGGGAGAAGGGAGTAAGGGAGTAGGGAGAGAAGGGAGGAGAGAGAGAAGGGAGGAGGGAGAGAAGGGAGGAGAGAGAGAAGGGAGGAGGGAGAGAAGGCGAGAAGAGAGTAGGGAAAGAAAGAAGGGAGTAGGGAGAGAAGGGAGGAGAGAGAGAAGGGAGTAGGGAGAGAAGGGAGGAGAGAGAGAAGGGAGGAGGGAGAGAAGGGAAGAAAATGGAAAACAAATGTAACACTTTTATTCCTCTGAAGGGGCTGGCACATTGCATTGACTATTTAACGGGGAGATAACATTGAAGGCACCATTAATTAAAATCAAATGTCTGATAATTTGGTTAGGAATGAGACTGTGCCTGTGGCGGAATGAATAACTAATTATTTTATTTCCGCTGAAAGGCCGTGTTGAAATGGAAAAGAGCAGCTTGTCAACATTTAGCCTCTGTTGCCGAGCGTCCAGGCTACATGTGTCAGGAGCACAGAGGGGAGAGAAAGCCTGTGCAAGGGCAGAGTTCACTTGTGCTAACCTGGGGATGCGTATGCTAATGATAATGGTGGTAACCACCCATAGGCCCATATACTGAGGCCTTCCACAGACACGGAAACAAACAAAAATTTGACCAACTGGGGACATTTTGTTAGTCCCCACCAGGGATTACAAAAAACTAGTAGCTGTAATCCGTTACATTACAGAAAAAATACCAGCAATAATAAAGTAATCAGATTACAGATACTTTTGAAAAACTAGATGATTACTTCGAGGATTACTTTTAAATTCAGAAATTTGCAAAAAAAAATCTTTGACACTTCTCGCTTTTCTCAATGACATTCAAATCAGTTTGTTCACCTGAGTGAGTCTGACCACAAGTCAGAGACCACTATGATGACACACCAAATGTGGTTTATGGATTGTGGGAAAAGAGCAGGGATAGGCTTTTGTAGGCTACAGCCAAGCTATGTCTTCCATTGGTGCAACTGCTGTCGGCATCCAAAGATTATCCAACTTGAATAAACACTTAGAGGTAAGGATGACAGCAGTGTTGTAGTCTACGGCGATACGGATATCACTTATTATTGATATCTACATAGCGCATTGATGTAAATCACATTGCTACTCTCTGATTTAACTATTTGAGCTTTACAGATTGTGGTTGTTATGGATGGCTGTTCACAGTTCAGAGTGAAAGAAAAGCAGCCAACGGGTGCTCAGCATATGTGGGCACTCCTTGGAAAATCATTTCAGGTGAAGCTCGTTGAAGGAATGCCAAGAGTGTGAAAAGCTGTCATCAAGGCAAAGGGTGGCTACGTTGAAGAATCTCAAATCTCAAATATATTTTGATTTGTTTAACACTTTTTTGGTTACCACATGATTCCATATGTGTTATGTAATAGTTTTGATGTCTTCACTATTATTCTACAGTGTAGAAAATAGTACAAATAAAGAAAAACCCTTGAATGAGTAGGTGTGTCCAAACTTTTGACTGGTACTGTCTATTAATGTAAAGATATAATTTAATGTAGTGGAAATGGATGGGTTAGAAGAAACCAACATAACCAACCCATAAAGTAAAATTGAACATCTTATAGGGCCAGCTATGTAAACTATAACATTGATTTATCCTGCAATAGATGTCGTTCAATTGGTAAAATATATTTTAGAATTTTTCTAATGCCTCTTAAGGGGAAAGTAATCTAAAAGTAACAGCATGTAATCAGATAATGTTACTGAGTTTGGGTAATCAAAAAGTTACATTACTGATTACAATTTTGGACAGCTATCTAGTAACTGTAGCGAATTACATTTAGAAAGTAACCTAACCAAACCTTGATCCCCAAAAGGTCAAATGCTATTTCTAGGGGGTTTAGGGTTAAGGTTAGAATTAGTGTTAGAATTAGATTCAGGGTTAGATTTAGGGTTAGGTTTAAGGTTAGGTTTTAGGGTTAGGGTAAGGGTTAGAGTTAGGGTTAGGGGAAATTATTTTGAATAGGACAGAATTTTGTCCCCACACGGTTAGTTGTACAAGACTGTGTGTGTGTGTGTTTGTGTGTGTGTTTGTGTGTGTGTATACTGTAAATGGCCAGTTGTCACCTGCAAGCACAGCAGGTAAACCCAGCTCCTGTGGCACTGATGTGCTGTGGCACCAGCATTTAGCAGTCACCATCTGCAGGCTCTCAGTTGCCCTGAGTAATAGGCTGCTGTGACAGCTGTGTTTGATAGTGTTGTTGTAGTGTGTGTGTGTTTACAAGGGAGAGAGAAAAAAGACAAAGACAGGGTACATGTCTGTACTGTATGTGTATGTGTCTTTATGACCAAACAGTGTCCAATGCATGTGTAAATCCAGATACAGATCTGATGTCTTTACAGATGTCTCTGCATTACAGCTCTCTCAGTGTGTCTCATTGTCTCTCTCCCCAACACAGATCATTACGTTTTTCGGTGGCCAGGTGTACACCAATGAGGTGACCAGTGAGGCCAGTCGTCTGTCTTTCGCAGGGGACTACCTGAAAGGAGACGCCTCCCTGCTCCTCAGTGACCTACAGCTGACGGACTCTGGAGAGTACTACTGCAAGGTCAAAACGGGGGGAAAGTACCACTGGAGCCAGGTTAACCTCATAGTGCTGGGTGAGTCTGCTCTCCAGCTCTGTCTCTCACACACGCTAATCAATAGGGAATTAGCAGGCACATTTCCTCTCTCATGCTAACTGATCTAATGATTCAATTTGATTTAGACGGAGTGATTCGATTTAGATTTTTTTGTTTGGCCTTGTTTCTCTGTTGCGAGGGTCTCTGAGATGTGTGGTTGTTGAGGCATATACAGTAGAAGTAACATGTCATATATAATATACTAAACTCAGAAAAAATTGAAAAGTCCCCTTTTCAGGACCTTGTCTTTCAAAGATAATTCATAAAAATCCAAATAACTTCACAGACCTTCATTGTAAAGGGTTTAACCTGTTGACGGGGTAGGGTTCCCTTTTGGGAACGACCCCTCCCACGTTCAGCTGGAACGGTGGCGCATGGAATGCAAAAATACTCTTAGAAATATTTAACCTCCACACATTAACAAGTCCAATAGCTCAAATGAAAGATAAACACCTTGTTCATCCAGCCAGCAAGTCAGATTTTTTAAATGTTTTACGGCGAAAACATAGGACATATTTATGTCAAACCACCACCAAAGACACAGCTAATTTGAATAGCCAAGTTGAACAAAACATGCAATCAACAAACGCAGGATTCAAAGAAAAATAATTCACTAACCCTTTGAAAATCTTCATCAGATGACAGTAATAGGGACATGTTATACAGCACATTTATGTTTTTTTCAATAATATGCTATTTATATCCATAAATCTCTGTTTAGATAACGGCAGATAACGTCAGATAACAAGCAATACACATCATAAACTTTGACTAAATATACATGTTCTACATATAGATAGAAAGATACACTTCTTAATGCAACCGCTGTGTTACATTTATTTTTAACGTTACAGAATTCGTTCACTAGGCTATAATATGAGACGGCGGTCACACATTAGCATTATGTCTCCACTATGTTGGACTCCACAGAAACACAAAAATAACCACATAAATATTCCCTTACCTTTGATGTTCTTCGATCATAAGCCGTGGAAGTAGTCATACTTACCAAAAACTGCGTTTGGTTTTCAAGTCTGTGTCTTTGGGCTATCAAACACTACAAATTCCGTCTGAAATGCAGCCAAAATTCTAGTGGATGCGCATCTAAACTTCAAAATTACATATTATATGTCGACGAAACTGGTCAAACTAAGAGCAGAATCAAGCTTTAACATGTTCTGAACACGCAAACCAATCCTTAGCTCGAACAGACAAACACACGTCGTTTGGTCAACCCTGGAAGAAAGAGAGCTCTGGACCCGACGCGCGCATCAAAGTGCATGTATTTTCTCGTGACCTGAAGGTTTCAGCCCGCCAAAAGTGGAGGCAGCGCGATTCTCACAATGACAAGCCCCATTGAAAACAGACATCACGCTGAAGACATAGAAACTGTTCCCAGATCTGTAGCTGCTTGGGAAGGGTGGGGGCGATGACGTCAAAGTTGGCCCAACTTTCTTGATGACAAGAGAGAGTTTGGGAGAATGGCTGCCCTGAGAGTTCTGCTTTACATACAGACATAATTTGAACGGTTTTAGAAGCTTTAGAGTGTTTTCTATTCAATTATAATTATTATATGCATATATTAGCAATTTTGGAGGGATTGGTTTTCTGTTTACTATGGGCACGCAATTCCTCCAAAGGGGGCAGTAGTCAGCCCTATCTTTAACAGGTTTTAAACACTGTTTCCCATGCTTGTTCAATGAACCATAAATAATTAATGAACATCCACCTGCGGAACAGTCTTTAAGACACTAACAGCTTACAGACAGTAGGCAATTAAGGTCACAGTTATAAACACTTAGGACACTAAAGAGGCCTTTCTACTGACTCTGAAACACACCAAAAGAAAGATGCCCAGGGTCCCTGCTCATCTGCATGAACGTGCCTAAGGCATGCTGTAAGGAGGCATGAGGACTGCAGATGTGGCCAGGGCAATAAATTGCGATGTCCATACTGTGAGATGCCTAAGACAGCGCTACAGGTAGACAGGGCAGACAGCTGATCTTTCTCGCTGCGGCAGACTATGTATAACAACACCTGCACAGGATCGGTACATCTGAACATCACACCTGCGGGACAGGTACAGGATGGCAACAACTGCCCGAGTTACACCAGGAATGCACCATCCCTCCATCAGTGCTCAGGCTGTCCACAATAGGCTGAGAGAGGCTGGACTGAGGGCTTGTAGGCCTGTTGTAAGGCAGGTCCCCACCAGACATCACCGGCAACAACGTCGCCTATGGGCACAAACCCACCGTCGCTGGACCAAACAGGACTGGCAAAAAGTGCTCTTCACAGACGAGTTGCGGTTTTGTCTCACCAGGGGTGATGGTTCGCGTTTATCGTCGAAGGAAGGAGCATTACACCGAAGCCTGTACTCTGGAGCGGGATCGATTTGGAGGTGGAGGGTCTGTCATGTTCTGGGGCTGTGTGTCACAGCATCATCGGACGGAGCTTGTTGTCAGTTCAGACAATCTCAGCACTGTGCGTTACAGGGAAGACATCCTCCTCCCTCATGTGGTATCCTTCCTGCAGGCTCATCCTGACATGACCCTCCAGCATGATAATGCCACCAGCCATACTGCTCGTTCTGAGGGCTAGGGCCATTCCCCACAGAAATGTCCGGGAACTTGCAGATGCCTTGGTGGAATAGCGGGGTAACATCTCACAGCAAGAACTGTAAAATCTGGTGATGTTCATGAGGAGGAGATGCACTGCAGTACTTAATGCAGCGGGTGGCCACACCAGATACTGACTGTTACTTTTGATTTTGAACCCCCTGCCCCCTTTGTTCAATGACACATTATTACATTTCTGTTAGTCACATGGAACTTGTTCAGTTTATGTATGTTGTGTAATCCTGTTATGTTCATACAAATATTTACACATGTTAAGTTTGCTGAAAATAAACGCAGTTGACAGTGAGAGGCCGTTTCTTTTTTTGCTGAGTTTATGTCTAGAAATGACATTGGGGATTGACCTCGTCAGCTTGAAACAGATGATGCAGAATTTAGTTGTTAAAGTGGAAGTTCACCCATTTTTACAGGTGGCCTTATTTTCACTTTTTCTGTGCTTGTAGTTGATACCCCAAACCATTTTTCATATTTTGTTTCGTTACAGAGAAAATTGACTGTCACATTTTGCTGAGTCATTACTTGCCTTAGATTACAATGCATTATGTGAATGTGTTTAAGCATGTTATAAAATGCTCCAAATCCCCTTATATTACATCAGAATCTCATTCTGGATAACACCTCTGTACTCAATTTTAGAAAACATGTCCACTGTCCCATAAATCCATATTTGCATATTTTTGTTGTTGTTAACAGCATCATTCAAACATGGATTTATTGCATGGTGGAAAGACAATCCCAAATTGAGTGCAGAAACATTATCCAGAATGAGATTCTGATGTAATATGAGGTGGTTTGGAGTGTTTTCGAGCATTTTATAACATGTTTTAAACACATTTTCATAATGCATTGTAGTCTATGGCAAGTGATGACTGTGACAAAAAAAATTCTCTGTAACAAAACACATTTTAAAAAACTGTTTGGGGGGGGGTCAGCTACAAGCACAGAAAGAGTGAAAATGTGTGAACTTTCCCTTTATATATCAGGAAAAAATGTTGCTACCATGATAAGAAAATACTTTTTCTGTCATTATGCGGCAGACAAGCTCTTTATGATAATTTAATATGTGTTATATCTGTTTTTAATTATTAAACACCAGACAGAGTTCTGAGCCGTAATTCAGCTCTCATCTCAAGTATGATGGCAAAGCCAGTTGGGCTGCTTTAGCAGAGGCAAAGACGCCATTGTTTTTTTATTCTCTGTTCGGTTTAGTTTCTTCATTGCCCCAATACACAGAGGCTTGGCGGATCTGTTTTAAATGGTTTAGTTTTAACTGTCTCTGTGGTAAATGTGTCTCTGTATATCATCGAATAGACAAACAGCTTTGAAGGACAGACAGGCAAATGGAGAGCAGCAATACCACAAAGCCGTCTAGTAGTCCAATGGGGGAAGTGAGATCATTCTCAATGTCAGAAACTATGCAATTTATTAAAACATCATGGGAGATTAGTTCAACCGGCGGCTATTGGTTCTTTAATGGAACAGTCTCTTAATCCTTTCTCTCTTTTCTCTCTCTCCTCCATAAAGACATTTCATTGAGTTAACGCTTAGATTTTTACAAATTGCCATCAGCTTTGCAGTGACACTTTCGATTTTGAGAGACGAACATTTGCATTTTTCTTTCGCAGTCCCAATGTTAATATAATGGGTTGGCAGAGGAGCTGGCTGCTGGCTGGGTCTGGGCCTGGGCCTCTGTGTCAGTGTGTGTCCTCGCTCTGGCTGCTCCTGTTGCAGAGAGAGCGGCCTAACTGGCCCTGACAGAGATGTGAGATGAACTGCAGAATCCCCGGCACTCTCCTCAGCCCCCTTATTATATCCCTTACTAAGTGTGTGAGCAGCATGTTCACCAGGCCGGTTAGACTAGAAGGGAAGGGATGGAGGGAGAGGATGGACGGATGGAAGGAGGAAGAGATTGAGGAATGGGTTGAGGGATAGAGGGATGGGTTGAGGGATGAGGGGGAGATATAGGGAGGACTGGAGAAGCTGCTGTGAAGCAGCCATAGAGCTTAGAGCAGGGCTGGCCATCTAGTGACCTCCAGGCCACAGAAACTCAGGAGCACAGCGCTCTCTCCTGACCTGTCTCTGTTTGTAGGCTTTCAAAACCAACTCACAGTCACTTATTGATCTTGGCCTGGGCCTTTAATACTACTCTTAATACCAGCATTGACTTCCATGAGAAACAAACAAGCTATTGTTACACTCAAGAATCTTTTTTGTATTAATTCACATTTACACATGCTGCTACAGTATGTCATACTCTGGGCTAAACAGCATATTATATGAATGAATCATTATCCATATTAGGTACCATCCTGTTTTCTTTTTTGTATAATAGTGTCATTATGTTATGTAACTACTGTTCTGTTGTTTCTACAGTGAAGCCCTCTAAGCCACGATGCTGGATGGACGGCAGGCTGTTAGAGGGCAGTGACGTTAAACTGAGCTGCAAATCCAGTGACGGCTCAGACCCTATCAAATACAATTGGGGGAGGGTGCTGGATAAGGGAAAGAGTGTTGGGAAACTCCCCCTACTGGCACTGAGAGGTAAGTGGATTGTCCACAAGTACACAAGTACACATGTGTATGTGTAACACGGGTCCCCTAAAGAGGATATTACATAGTATATGTTACTTTGATGTTAGTATTTCCCAGAAGAAATTTGATCCCCAAACACCTAAGTTCCAGTCTGCCTCCGAAACACCAAAATGTAATGGAGATTCAATACAACACGACAAAACTTCCTCCATTCTTCATCCACTTCCAGACCAGGGTTTCCCAACTGGTGGCCGAATTTGGCCAGCAGGCGATTTTATTTGGCACCCCAAGTTTAAAAAAATATATATATATATAAACATATTAAAAAATGGGGACATAAATGACTGTAAAAACACCAGCAAATCAGCTCCAAGTGATATTTATTTAGAACATTTGTCCAAAAGTATTCCCACGCATAATAGAGGGATATATGTGATCGTATACAAATGTAAGCAAGGTTTTATATCTGTTTGGGCTTCTTGCGGTCAATTTGCATTCTAAAAATTATTAGTAATTATGTTCCTGAACCCGAACAACATGCTTTCATTACATTTCATTTTTACCACCTATTTTCTCCACTCAACTCGCATTAGCCATGGCACGTGCCAATGCCAAAAGCCTAGAAGTTAATGACCTCCATGAAACAACACCTGTACAGTCTAATTCGTTTTCAGTGGGCGATAAAACATATCGGCATGGGCCATTATTTATTGGTAGTGGTGAATGTTAATATTACGTGGCTGACAGGGATGACTAAACGACTCTTAACCCAGTAAAGCTCAATCGTTCTCTTAGACAAACTCTTCCAACTCCCCTAAATTCCCCCAGTGTCAATGGGCCCGCTCTTCAGTCACCAGAGACACTCTTGAGTCTGAGTATACTCAATCTCTCAGAGGCCAAGATCAACATTTGCGAGTTCATCTCCTGCTCTGTCCCACAAAGTGTGATACATCAGAGCTGACACACTATTACAGACAGGAATGGTTAGCCCAAAACCGACCTGAGTCAGATCCAACTAGGCTCAACACTCATCAATACAATTTCACCTCAATACTAGATTATCATAGAATGGAGTGGATCAGAGCTAGGTAGACTTTGATATGAAGTACAGTACATAACTGCAAGGATTTACTACATGCCGTTAATCAAATTACTCTTCAAGGTCATGCTAACTGTAATTGTAATGTTGTATTGTAAATACATGTACAAACTGCACCACAGACAAATCAAATCAAATTGTATTGGTCACATACACATGGTTAGCAGATGTTAATGCAAGTGTAGCGAAATGCTTGTGCTTCTAGTTCCGACCGTGCAGTAATATCTAGAATATGTACATATAAATTATATGGATGAGTGATGGCCGTGCGGCATATGCAAGATGTAGTAGATGGTATAGAGTACAGTATATACATATGAGATGAGTAATGTATGGTATGTAAACATTATATAAAGTGGCATTGTTTAAAGTGACTAGTACATTTATTACATCCTATTTTTAATTATTAAAGTGGCTAGAGATTGAGTCAGTATGTTGGCAGCAGCCACTCAATGTTAGTGGTGGCTGTTTAACAGTCTGATGGCCTTGAGATAAAAAGCTGTTTTTCAGTCTCTCTGTCCCAGCTTTGATGCACCTGTACTGATCTCACCTTCTGGATGATAGCGGGGTGGTTGTTGTCCTTGATGATCATTTTGGCCTTCCTGTGACACCAGATGGTGTAGGTGTCCTGGAGGGCAGGTAGTTTGCCTCCGGTGATGCATTGTGCAGACCTCACTACCCTCTGCAGAGCTTTGCGGTTGTGGGCGGAGCAGTTGCCGTACCAGGCGGTGATACAGCCTGACAGGATGCTCTCGCTTGTGCATCTGTAAAAGTTTGGTGACAAGCCAAATTTCTTCAGCCTCCTGAGGTTTAAGAGGCGCTGTACGCTGTCTGTGTGGGTGGACCATTTCAGTTTGTCTGTGATGTGTACGTCACTACGCTCTCTCTGCTTTTTCCTGAAGTCCACAATCATCTCCTTTGTTTTGTTGATGTTGAGTGTGAGGTTATTTTCCTGACACCACACTCCGAGGACCATCACCTCCTCCCTGTAGGCTGTCTCGTTGTTGTTGGTAATCAAGCCAAACTTGATGATTGATTTGGACGCGTGCATGGCCACGCAGTCATGGGTGAACAGGGTGTACAGGAGAGGGCTGAGAACGCACCCTTGTGGGGCCCCAGTGTTGAGGATCAGTGGGGTGGAGATGTTGTTTCCTACCCTTACCACCTGCGGGCACCTGTAAGAAAGTCCAGGACCCAGTTGCACAGGGCGGAGTTGAGACCCAGTGTCTCGAGCTTTATGACGAGTTTGGATGGTACTATGGTTTTTAAGTGCTGAGCTTTCATCCATGAACAGCATTCTTACATAGGTATTCCTCTTGTCCATATGTGTTAGGGCAGTGTGCAGTTTGATTGCGATTGCGTTGTCTGTGGCCCTATTGGGCGGTAAGCAAATTGGAGTGGGTCTAGTGTGTCAAGTAGGGTGGAGGTGATATGATCCTTGACTAGTCTCTCAAAGCACTTCATGATGACGGAAGTGAGTGCTATGGGGCGATAGTCATTTAGGTCAGTTACCTTAGCTTTCTTGGGAACTGGAACAATGGTGGCCCTCTTGAAGCATGTGGGAACAGCAGACTGGGATAGGGATTGATTGAATATGTCAGTAAACACACCAGCCAGCTGGTCTGCGCATGCTCTGAGGATGGGGCTAGGGTTGCCGAGGGTTAACACGTTTAAATGTTTTACTCATGTTGGCCGCGGTGAAGGAGTCCTCAAAGCGAGCAAAGAAGTTGTTTAATTTGTCTGGGAGAAAGTCGTCATGTCCGCGACGGGGCTGGTTTTCTTTTTGTAATCCGTGATTGACTGTAGACCCTGCCACATACGTCTCATGTCTGAACCGTGAATTGTGACTCTACTTTGTCTCTATACTGACGCTTAGCTTGTTTGATTGCCTTGTGGAGGGAATAGCTACACTGTTTTGTATTCGGTCATGTTTCTGGTCGCCTTGCAGTGATTGAAAGCAGTGGTTCGCGCTTTCAGTTTTGTGCGAATGCTGCCATCAATCCACGGTTTCTGATTGGGGAAGGTTTTAATTGTCACCGGGGGTACAACATCACCGATGCACTTGCTAATAAACTCACTCACCGAATCAGCATATACATCAATGTTGTTGTCTGAGGCTATCCGGTCCTCTCAGATTTCCCTGGTTGAGCAGGTTCTTAAATCACAGCCTATGTATCTCTCCTACAGATCTGAAGAATCCAGAGATCGTCACCCTGCGGAACCTGACGAAGGACAGTACAGGTTTTTACAAGTGCACCGCCAGCAATGATGTGGGCGAGGAGAACTGCATCATCGAGGTCACCATGCAGTGTGAGTAGCGAAAGCTGCTCTCCGGCTCCGCACCAAACCGTGCTACAATGGTGATGAATGACTGTAGTTTCCAACAGCACCTGAAAATTGGTTTCCCCTCCCTCCGCTCCCCTCTGCCTCAGTAAACCAACACTGGGGACGGTACCGTTTAAACATTGGCCATTGGTCATCAGCTTCACCCAAACAGCCATGTTTCAATGTCACAGTAATAGAATTCCAGAAAGGCACATGAATTGTAGGGTCACAACAGGGTAAACTGTTGGGGACATGATTTATAAGTTAACACAGCAACAGAAATGGTTTGATACCATAGCTTTGTAGGGGACTGAACACATAATACACACAACACCAGCAAAATATATGATCTACAAATTTACAGGATTTACCTATCGGGACTAAACCATTATTTTCAAATGGATTGTTTACGTGAGAAGCATCAATATTTGCATGTGTGCACAGTACGGTATGCATACTGTATGTGCAGGTGCATTTGTGGTGGTTTTTCTCTGCCTTTCTGATGTCACAGATGTGTGATGTTCCACAGATGTTCGAGGGATGGGCGTGCTGGCAGGTGCTGTGGTGGGCGTCTCCTTTGGTGTTCTCCTCATCATCCTTATCATCTGGCTCGTCTTCCGCAAGAAGGAGAAGAAGAAGTATGAGGAGGAGGAGACTCCCAATGAGATCAGGTCAGTTATTTTTCTTCTGGTTCCTCTCTCTTCTTCTTCTTCTGTTCTTCTTTTGCTCTTTTTCTGTCTAACTAAAGTACTAAAGCAAATCACCCACTTCTGTGCATGTGTATGTACACATGCGTGTGTGTCTGTAATAAATCCCTCATTGTCAAGTGTAGTATTGATTGGTTTCTGAGAGCCTTCTTTTCACACCTCTCTGCTCCCGTGCCCAGAGCTTCTCTCCTTTCCAGAGCAGGCCTTAGAAGGCGGCAGGGCCTAGGTGTGGATTGAGGCAGTGTTGATCTACAGTAAACTGGGTCCTCCGGGCTGCTAATGGCACGGCTAGTTACAGCAGCAAGAAACAAATGTCACAGCTTGGAGGCTGTGTAGCTGCTTATTTGTCGGTGTTCGGATGAATAATGAAGCTTGGTTGGGGATGACTGTGTAGTAAATAATGCAGACTCTGGGGAGGTGTTTCCTGTTTACATGCCGTGTTTAGCCACTGAGCGGGCAGGAATGTATGGAGCTCGCAGGCTAGGTGATGTAGTTTTCTGAAGTGGGCTCGATGACGGTGGTGCCAATGTAATGTGGTGGATTTAGACCCAGACGAATTAGACTATATTTAGTTAGACACTGTGTCAGACCCAGATGATAATGCAGTGCAGTGGAGCATCACCAAACCCTTTTCCCTGATTGTACAAGACAGTTTTCTCCACTGGCTCTCCTCAGAAAGGCTGTAGAGTTTGTCTAAGTTTATGTTTGTCTCTGTGTGCATGCTTGAAGTCACGATTTGTCGAATCTAAGTAGCTCTTGTTTGTTTTTGCTGTGTGTCTCCATACAGGGAGGATGCAGAGGCTCCCAAGGCCAAACTGGTGAAGCCCAACTCCCTGTCCTCATCCCGCTCTGGCAGCTCCCGCTCCGGGGCCTCCTCAACACAGTCCATGGTGCACAACACCGCACCCCGCGGGCACCGACCTCGCCTCCCAGCCATTGCTGCCCTTAAGGAGAACGGACAGCCCCCTGACTTCCCACAGTCCCCCCCCAGCCTACACCACAGTGGTACCACCCAACAAGGCCCCTGAGCCCCCCGGCACCCCCAAATTCAACATCAACTCCAGGAACCAGATCTCTGGGCCAACTCCCCCAACTCTCATGGTCCCTGCCCAGAACAAGGCCTTTCAAACTGTGTAGGAAGTAGAAGAGAGTCCATCCTGGCTGTGTTGAAGCATAAGACCCACCCCTCCCCCCCACCCCTTCAAAGACACAAACTCTTCTGTTAAACAATGAAATGCAACTAGTAAAAGGATGTAATTAAAATAATAAATAATAGAAATCCCCAAAATGTTAATGAATGCATACTTAAAAAGGGAAAATAAGAAATGCTTGCCCCCTACTGAATAAAAAACAACTAAACTAAACTAAAAACCTGAGACAGAACATTTCTGTTTATGTCTCTCGGCTAAAGAACTTATTTTTACACTTTTCTTTCAACTTTGAAGGCATGGGAAGCAGTGAGCGAGCACAGCGCTGTGTGCGGTGAGGTGGAAGGAAAACCAGAGTGGAGCTTTTATTTATTTATCAAATCAAAAGGACGGGAGGAGTGCAGAGAAAAAGGAAGAAAGAAGGGATGGGATGAGAAAAAAGAGAGATCCAAAGTCAGAGCCAGGTGCCGACGGAGGGATGAGGGCATGGAATACTGGGAGAGAACAAGCCTCTTTATTTTGGCCTTGTGGTGTCTCTGACTCATCCAACCAAACCAATCCAAGCAGGCAGACACATTGGAGCTTCCCGCTACAAACCACACACCCAAAAACACCCTAGCCCTCTGACAGATAGCCGACTGTTTTCCCTGTGAGGAGAGAAACCGTTAGATCACCCCTCCAAACCACAGGTGGCCGGTGGCACCTTATTTGAGGAGGACGGGCTCATAGAAATAGCTGGCATGGAATAAACGAAATGGTATCGAACACATCAAACACATGGGGAATTTCTCAATATGTATACTACCGTACTCTACACTCTCATGCTCCGAGTGATGTTCTCTCAAGTACGTTCTTGTGAGGACGAGAGTGTGGAGAACACATAAAACATTATATTTGAGAAGCACTCCCACTCTCCCTACAGTATTACCTCACACTGCATCTCCCCAATCACTGAACCTTTTCCAGCCAGGACAATGGCAACAATAGACGCAACAAGATATACATAAAACAAACGTTTTACCTAATAATTATCATCTAGATATATGTGAATCGTAGTACTCTAGTTAGCCACATAGTTTAACAGGCAAAAATGACCTAAAACTAATGTTATGCAAGGTAGATGTTCCAATTCTTCGTGGCTAGCTAGCTAGCCCTATTAAATTACTATGGATTTACCCATTCACTGAACCTTCTTCCAGCCAAGACAATGGCAATAGAGATTAAACAAGATATACACAAAGCAAATGTTTTACTTCATAACTATCAGCTAGCTATATGTGAATCGTAATAATGTAGCTAACCACATAGTTTAACAGGAAAAAATAACCTAAAGCTAATGTTATACAAGGTAGATGTCAATTCTTTGTGGGTTGCTAAGCTAACAATCTTTGTGGCTATCTGGCGAGCTAACAGTAGTAGCTAACCAGTTTGCCCTATTGACTTATTATGGGCTTGCATTCTACGATACGTAGGCAGGTAAACATGCCAAAAATAACACAGCATGTATTTATTAACCTATCAAGATAAAATATTGTAGTCATGCAACATATGAGATGAGAATAGGCAACATTTCATTCTGAAGTCAGAGTGTATTTTCTCTCGACTCAGCTCAAATAATGGATTTCAAGAAATGTTGTGTCATTTTTTACGTGGTTGCATCATATTTCTTTGCATCATTTCTGTTGAAGCTTGCATCGATGCACGCTTCCAACTATGTACAAACTCATTCGAGAAGTGCCCTCTGTGCTCCATTTCGCATACTTTGATTTGGACTCATACTCCGACTCTCCCCTTCTCCAATTTGCGTGCTCGGAGCATGGTAGTATGTATTTTGAGAAACACCAATGCTTTCCATGTGTTTGATACTATTCAATTCACTCCATTCCAGCCATTATTAGGAGTCGTTCTCCCCTCAGCAGCCTCCTGTGCTGCAGACGGTCTGTGATGCTTTACGGACTCCACGACGACATCTAAGACACACCATGTTCCATGGTCCTGACCCCATTCAGAGAACAGCTCATCTGCTTTTCTCAACAGGAGAAACTTTAGCCACATTCATAGGAAGTATCACTGACATGGTAGCTTGAGTTCTGCTGAAACTTTTATTTTTCTCCCCACATCCTCTCTCTCAGCTCTGTGGATATTCTACATCAGTGATCGACAATTCTGGCCTCCCGGGTCTGTAGTAGTGTCACACTTTCCCCCCATCCTTAGCAAACACAGCTGATTAAACTCATTGCGTGTAAACTGAAGATCATGGTTAGTTGATTATTGGAGTCAGGTGTGTTGGCTGGGGCTGGGGAAAAAGTGTGAGGACTGGAGTTATCATCCCATATAGTATGTAAACTCCTCCCCAAATTAACATATGGGTGAATTAGGTGTTAAAGTACAGTACATAGAGATACATGACTGAATATACTGGATAAGAATAGCTTTAAGACAAGGGGGCATAGTATCTCTTCTATTTCTATTTTACTACCCCACCCGGGCATGTCTGGACAGGTTGTGAAGGGTGACACAGTTTCAAATAAATCAATCAAATTGATTTATAAAGCCCTGCTTACATCAGCTGATGTCACAAAGTGCTGTACAGAAACCCAGCCTAAAACCCCAAACAGCAAGCAATGCAGGTGTAGAAGCACGGTAGCTAGGAAAATCTCCCTAGAAAGGCCAGAAACTAGGAAGAAACCTAGAGAGGAACCAGGCTATGAGGGGTGGCCAGTCCTCTTCTGGCTATGCCGGGTAGAGATTATATCAGAACATGGCCAAGATGTTCAAATGTTCATAGATGACAAGCAGGGTCAAATAATAATAATCACAGTGCAACAGGTCAGCACCTCAGGAGTAAATGTCAGTTGGCTTTTCATATCCGTTCATTCAGAGCATCTCTACCGTTCCTGCTGTCTCTAGGGAGTTGTAAACGGCAGGTCTGGGACAGGTAGCACGTTTGGTGAACAGGTTCCATAGCCGCAGGCAGAACAGTTGAAACTGGAGCAGCAGCACGACCAGGTGGACTGGGGCCAGCAAAGAGTCATCGGGCCAGGTACTCCTGGGGCATGGTGATAGGGCCCAGGTCCTCCGAGAGAGAGGGAGAGAAAGAAAGAAAGAAAGAAAGAAAGAAAGAAAGAAAGAAAGAAAGAAAGAAAGAAAGAAAGAAAGAAAGAAAGAAAGAAAGAAAGAAAGAAAAAGAGAATTAGAGAGAGCATACTTAAATTCACACAGGACACCGGATAAGACAGGAGAAATACTCCAGATATAACAGATTGACCGTAGCCCCCGACACATAAAGTACTGCAGCATAAATACTGGAGACTGAGACAGAAGGGGTCGGGAGACACTGTGGCCCCATCCGATGATACCCCCGGACAGGGCCAAACAGGCAGGATATAACCCCACCCACTTTGCCAAAGCATAGCCCCCACACCACTAGAGGGATATCTTCAACCACCAACTTACCATCTTGAGACAAGGCTGAGTATAGCCCATAAAGATCTCACCCACGGCACAACCCAAGGGGGGGTGCCAACCCGGACAGGAAGATCACATCAGTGACTCAACCCAGTCAAGTGACGGTTGTGTCTCAGCCTGAAGAAGTGCCACCAATCCCCAGGATGGGTCATCATTGCTTTTTTAAACTATTTTATTTACCTCCACTGTTTAGCAATGTTACTGAAACCAAAGCCTGTCAAAAACACCATGAATATGTGTTGAACAAAGATGGTCACTACTATTTGCTTTGCTTTATAAGGTACTGAATGGAAGGAAGTCAAAGATCGGTACAGAGGCACATATTACCTTGAAGTTAATCCCCCAAATACTGTGGATGAGGAAATGGAGGAAGGAGTATGACTTTAGTGACTTGTATTGTACAGTCTGCATGGTTCCACCCATGGAAGGTACTCTCCTTGGATCCACAACAACAGAGTGGCACTCAATTACTGTCTCATTGTGTTTATGGCTGCTCAGTACGTTGGCCAGGCTTTGGCATCAGCCATCCCATTTGTTGTACAGTGTAGTTTGAATGAAAGTTTAGAAAAAAAGGACAAGTAGGCAATTTAGTGTGCCTTTGCAATTCCTATCCCCATTGACGGTTTCTTTCTCTGTCCTTATCGTGAATGCACAAGTGGTTTGCGTTATCTGTGTTAATCCAGCTTTGGGAATCTACAGCCAAACTAGAGGGGCGTAAGCCAAACATGTGTGATTATATGTAACCCAATCACAATGCAGAGAGTGTACATCTCCTTAACGAGACAACGATCTATGCCAATGGAGTAATGTACATTATGTAGTCATAGTGTTGTTTTATATTGTACATACAGATAGATATACGCACATGATGTCATTTAATTTAACAGACAAGGTGGTGTTGGTGTTGCTGGTGGTGTTAAGATGTCCAATGAGGAAAGAAATGCCTTTTCAAAGAGAACAAGATGGTTTGTATTGGGCCAGGGAAGCTGATGTGTTTTAGCTCGATACTGGCCTTCAGGGCCTCACCCACACATTCTCATGTTAGCCGCTCATTCAAAGGAGTAGGATAGGGGGACCAGCCAGGCATATCCTATCTGAATGGATAAGGCATCAGTGCAGACACAGTGTTTATTTTAGTTTCTGTGACAGTATAGTATATGCCTATTATTGAATTCAATTCAGTTTCACAGGCAGTAATCTTGTTTTCGCTAGTGCTTGTGGTGTCTCGAGACAATGCCAGTCCATAATTCATACTCATCTAGTCCTCTGGAAGCCGCTCGCATGCTATCTGCCTGGTAATGCTGTCTTTTAATATAGACATGCACTGGTCTATTTGTGTATTGACAGCTTCCCATCACACACACACACCACACAGTACACAGTGAACTGAAAGCCGAAATAGTCAGACTTGTTATTTCTGTTCCTTTAGAATAAATTTGATGGAGGGAATGTCGGGGGGCATTATAACTGACTGATGGTCCTGCCCATCAAAGGGAGCACAAAAATAACCATTGCATAGCCCAGGAGACAATACACACACACACACACAAACAGTGCTATGTGTCTTATCATTCTCAAAAACAGATGCTCTTACACAGTTTTCAAGGGAACCTTGGAGAGGAGGGGACGTACAACAAGATTAAAATCGAGCCAGAGCTCTAGGCTCCTCCATTTAAATTCCCTCCACTGCCTACAGGAGCAGCCCGGTGGAGGATAGAATACTTTGTCTTAAATTCCTCCGGCTTTTTGATTTGCCTTCCAGCAACTGGAGGTCTCAGGTGGCAAATTCCCCAGTTTACGAGCCCTCACGTTTCTTCTCCTCATCTGTGCCAGCTTTGTGGACTGTCAAACCTACTTCTCCAAATGAATCCTGATAGGCTTTTGTCTGAGCAGTCGGGAATTTAAACTAGGCTTTCTCTCCACCCCAGATTTGCAACACACTCAAAAATGGTTCTTAAAGTGGCACCACTCTAATGTTATCAGCATTCAAATGTAAGTGAAATGATTCATGATTCTGATTATCCTGCATTATATTATATGAATATGAATATCATGTAGCCACCATGTTTGTGTTCTTTAGCAGTTTTTGGGACAAGCAGTCCAGCATGACAGATTGAAGCTCAGACTGTGTTTGGCCAGCCTCTGGTACAGGAACATGATGCATTGTGACAATCTGAAAGTGGAGGGGTGGAAGTCCATCACAGAAAGGAGGAACGCTAAGGGAGCTGCATGTCAAAGGTCATCGAGCAGATGAGGGGAATGCTTTGCTTTGATGTAAACTTATACCTGTATTTGGCTAAAATCATGTTATTGTAAATATATATCACAGAATGTTTTATGAAGTTTTATTTTGTTTTCTGTTTTGGTTCTTCTGAATCCATGTACTTTTCACTTTTGTGTGCAGTGCTCATCGTGGGTGAGGGTTGGGGGATGGGGGGTTTGGCTTTGTCTGTAACGACCTTGTCTGGATGTCAGACAGACAGCTCAGCACGGCATGATAAAAGGAAATATAAACCTCTCTTTACTTTTCACTCATCTGTCATCTTCTTCACAGTCGCTTCTCTTTGGTTTTTTAAAGCGGTACAGTTTGTTTGACAAAAACAATCCATGTAAATATCACAAGTAAAAAATGTATATTTTTACGACTTCTGAGTTATTACTATTTCCTTTGCAAATAAAATATACAATGACAAGTTATATGGCTTTTTTTGCTTCAATCAAGGCAAACGCTAGCAGTGAAACTGACATTCGATAGCAGCTGCCTCTCATGTGTGTGACATTGTAATGTTATTATACTGGTGACTCAAGGTGAGAGAGCTAGGGACCACATTTCTCTGTGTTGCTAATAGGGCTCATGATCTCCAGTTTCCCAGTGACAGAATGGTAATCGACGGCCGTAGCAGAGGCTTCACCCTAAGTGCTTCTCTCCAGGCCCATGGATGTGACAGTTATGCCTATTGCAGGAAGATCCAAGATATCTATTGACCTGTCATCCTTTTATTGAGTGAAATTTATCATTTTCCCTCAGAAAAATGTCTTCCTATGTTAACAATTTATTGAACTGCCAAAATGAAGTATACATGTCTAACGGATCCATAGATAATGGGTGAATTTTATATATTTTTCATGGAACACAGGTATCGTACAAAAATATATCTGTTAACAAATCACGACAAACAGTGATTATGGAATATATTCCTCTTGTAAATGGTAAGAGATATATAAAAGTGAATGTACTGTAGATATGAGAGCAATAAAATGGGTATTGGTTTGGCTACATACCACATATTAGACTGTGTTATCTGACATCTGCTTGTTGCTGATCCTATTTGTTTAAACATGAGCATAATTCCAGAGCCCCTCATCCAACAAGATTGATTCAGATTTTCAAGCCAACATCCCATTTCTCTACTCTGCTCCATGCCTCTGTGCTCTTTGATTCCACAGGATTAACAGTGTGTGATGACACTCACACACCCCATCAGACACAGAAAAACACATGTACACATTATGTAAACACATGTACACATACATACACATACACACTTCAGCATCAAAATCAAATTATCTGGCGTAAAAATCAATAACACAAGCACTGGCCATTGTATGTCTCTCATTTTAGAAAAATGTTGAAATTGAAAAAGGCGATTCCAGTCCTAGTGTGGAATACTATAATGGATTACCACAGGAATAGAAAACACAATGTTACTCTAATGGGTTCTAACATAACTATGATAAAGATGAGTCCTTGTGTCCTTATCTCGATTTTGCCATGGGAAAATGTTATCAAACCTTATTTGGCTGTTGAATAAGATTGGATTACATTTTCTTATGGCAAAAAAAAATTGGATTAAGATATTCGTCATCGAGATAAGGACACAATGACTCATATTTATCATATTTATGTTAGAACCGATTAAAGTAACATTGTGTTTTCTATTCCTGTGGTAATCTTGAAAGTTAATGTATGTAGATTGCCATAGTACATAATTGGAGCACCGAAAATATGTTTCTGTTAATCAGTTAAAGAATTGTGCCCCCTGGTGTTGATTGAAGATCTCAGTGAAAACTGCTCCATCTGTGATGATGCTGCTGGACCCTAATGTGATAACAGCTATGCGCATTTTAAACCAAGAAATCAGCCAATAACATAAATGAGCCACTTAATCAGTTTATCACAAATCCTCAAGATGATAAGTGACCACATATTTTACTATGTAGACTACAGTATGGTGGTGGTGGGAATTGGGATGGAAACAGTGACGGCATGAATAGCTTTGGTTGTGGCTCCCTCTGGTGGTCCATAATATGGCCACCTCCAGAGGTATCATGGTTGTCACAAACCACGTTTCCATCCAACCATTTCATGCAGATGAATTACCTGCCGCATGAAAAAAGTAACGACCGAGCTTATCGAAACATGAAATGCCTGTACAATTTATAATAGAATTGCATTGATAAGAGCATGATGATATAGGCCAAGTATGTACCCACTGAGCACACACATATACTTTGACAACCCACATGCAATTATTTTTTATTTTATTTTATTTTATTTCACCTTTATTTAACCAGGTAGGCTAGTTGAGAACAAGTTCTCATTTGCAACTGCGACCTGGCCAAGATAAAAGCATAGCAGTGTGAACAGACAACACAGAGTTACACATGGAATAAACAATTAACAAGTCAGTAACACAGTAGAAAAAAAATGGGCAGTCTATATACAATGTGTGCAAAAGGCATGAGGAGGTAGGCGAATAATACAGTTTTGCAGATTAACACTGGAGTGATAAATGATCAGGTCATGTACAGGTAGAGATATTGGTGTGCAAAAGAGCAGAAAAATAAATAAATAAAAACAGTATAAAAAAGTATGGGAATGAGGTAGGTGAAAATGGGTGGGCTATTTTCCTATAGACTATGTACAGCTGCAGCGATCGGTTAGCTGCTCGGATAGCTGATGTTTGAAGTTGGTGAGGGAGATAAAAGTCTCCAACTTCAGCGATTTTGCAATTCGTTCCAGTCACAGGCAGCAGAGTACTGGAACGAAAGGCGGCCAAATGATGTGTTGGCTTTAGGGATGATCAGTGAGATACACCTGCTGGAGCGCGTGCTACGGATGGGTGTTGCCATCGTGACCAGTGAACTGAGGTAAGGCGGAGCTTTACCTAGCATGGACTTGTAGATGACCTGGAGCCAGTGGGTCTGGCGACGAATATGTAGTGAGGGCCAGCCGACTAGAGCATACAAGTCGCAGTGGTGGGTGGTATAAGGTGCTTTAGTGACAAAACGGATGGCACTGTGATAGACTGCATCCAGTTTGCTGAGTAGAGTGTTGGAAGCCATTTTGTAGATGACATCGCCGAAGTCGAGGATCGGTAGGATAGTCAGTTTAACTAGGGTAAGCTTGGCAGCGTGAGTGAAGGAGGCTTTGTTGCGGAATAGAAAGCCGACTCTTGATTTGATTTTCGATTGGAGATGTTTGATGTGGGTCTGGAAGGAGAGTTTGCAGTCTAGCCAGACACCTAGGTACTTATAGATGTCCACATATTCAAGGTCGGAACCATCCAGGGTGGTGATGCTAGTCGGGCATGCGGGTGCAGGCAGCGATCGGTTGAAAAGCATGCATTTGGTTTTACTTGCATTTAAGAGCAGTTGGAGGCCACGGAAGGAGTGCTGTATGGCATTGAAGCTCGTTTGGAGGTTAGATAGCACAGTGTCCAATGACGGGCCGAAAGTATATAGAATGGTGTCGTCTGCGTAGAGGTGGATCAGGGAATCGCCCGCAGCAAGAGCAACATCATTGATATACACAGAGAAAAGAGTCGGCCCGAGAATTGAACCCTGTGGCACCCCCATAGAGACTGCCAGAGGACCGGACAGCATGCCCTCCGATTTGACACACTGAACTCTGTCTGCAAAGTAATTGGTGAACCAGGCAAGGCAGTCATCCGAAAAACCGAGGCTGTAGAGTCTGCCGATAAGAATATGGTGATTGACAGAGTCGAAAGCCTTGGCGAGGTCGATGAAGACGGCTGCACAGTACTGTCTTTTATCGATGGCGGTTATGATATCGTTTAGTACCTTGAATTATCATGGTCATGTATCTATCTGGACCAGAATATCTTCTTCCTAAAGGACAATTGGTAGCCATCTGCCATCTGCCCATTGATTCCCATCTAAAATGGTAACTGCTGCTGTATAGAAAACAAAGCCTCGCTCACCAGGGTTATAGCTCTGTATAAAAGCCAAAAAGGTGGTGAAAGAAGACTATTGAACAATTGATACATTTGTCTGAAGGTTATGTCAAACTTAACACACACATCGTAGACTTTTAACGATGTCTGTCTGCCTCTCAGTTCTCTCAGTGATTCTCAGTGGATAATGGGTATTGCACTGTGACCCGCATCTCAAGCACATTTCACTGTCTGACGACTACACTAATTACAGCGCTGCCATAAAGTCAAATGGAGAGGTTAATAGGATGCTATTTTTAACATCCACTTGGCATTATAATTCCCTTTTTAAATCAAGAGTCCCCAACTCCCCCTTCATCCAGATGAACTGTGCAGACAACATTCCAGTCTGAAGACACTCAATTGCTCACAATTTACTCATTGATACTATTCTTCTTGATTTTGCCCTGCTCATAGTGCTAAAAGGAAGATAATTACTTGACTTATTCCTTTTAGCTCGTAGTGGAGTAAAGTGCATCAATGGTGCATCTCCAGAAAACTTTGTTCTCTATAGTTTTCATGACCTTATTCCAGGTGGTCCCTGCCTTATCTCTTCCTCATTCGTCCTTCTCCTTGGCTTCTTTGGGTGGCCAACATTCCTTTTGACCTGTGTGTGAACTGCACAATATCGGGGAATCTTTTCCAGCTACAAAAGTTTTGTTTCCCAAGATGTTCTTTTGGGCAAAAGGATTGCCCATGGGACTTTTAGGAGCCATTGGTCAAACATAAATGTGTTTAATTAAGCCATTGGCGTTAGGCTTCATTTGTGAGATTCTAATTAATTCACAAAGCCTTATTGATGCTAAACAAAAAAGTAGAGCACTTATTACATTAAGATCTATAAAGTAAAACAAACATTGTTTGTGTGGCCTAATTATACATTAAAGCAGTGAATAAAATATCCTAATGTGGCAGAGTGCAGAAAAGTAAGAGTAGGCCTAGGCCAAATTGGCATGCCATGCGGATTCATAATCAAATTATTCTGGGCCCTTAAGACGTGTATTTGGCAGATGCTGAGCTGACTCCATGCAGTTCAATGGAGGAGAGCTAATTGAATACAAGTGATGACCAGGCTATCCTCCCACAGTAAAGTAATTGATCTGAGACTCCTCAGGAAAACTACAAAAATCAGCAGAGCTGTGAGGATTACACTACTAGTGACAGACTGCAGAATTCTGTATGAGAAATCTTCTATTTTCTAACCATTAGCTAGTCTATGACAGATAACATACAGTATGTCATGTGGTGTACCGCATGGGTTGATTCTGGGTGTATGTACAGATGTAGGATCTTCATTTGATCACGCTATTGCAGGAAAGCTTTCCTGCAAACTTGTAGTATATTTGAAGTTTAAAAAGGCTTCTGAAGTTTGTAATTTCCACTTTGAAATTTCAGTCCATTTATTATAATCCACAAAATAATTCACATTTCCTGTTGTTGCAGGATTATTTTCCTGCTGTTGCAAACTGGCTCAAATTAAAATCCTACATCTGTTGGTCCACCCATGCTAACAAACTGGACAAAACTAACCCTTGGAGAGTGAGGGTCATGCTGACTAGCCAATCAGGGCCTGAAGAGACAGCATGGCTAGCTCATATACAGGGGTGAGGTGAATGGGGACAGTCAGATTGGCTAAGGCTAGGAGCTGATAGCAATTTCTTACTTGAAGGGGAGAAGAGGTGAGCGCTAGACAAACAATCAACGAGCACACTGGAAAAATGTCCTAAAGCAGCCAATTGGATTCCATGAAATTTCAACACCTACAGTAGGATTGGGGTGAGTACCAGAAGTGTTGTGAAATCCAATATGTTGCTTTCAAATTAGCTAGCCTAGCATGAGGACGAAAACGCAAGTATAATTAAAAACTAGCAGTGTTTCAATCTTCTCGATTTTGCATTTCAGATAATGGGATAATTAGGAGTACAGGGACATCTTCCATCCCTGGATTGAGGTACACTTTCTAGCCAATTCCCGCGTTCATTAACATGGTGCAAACATAATGGGTGAGAAGCATTTAGACCTGAGGGGATTCAGATGTATTTAGAGTTATTGGCTGAATCTCAGGTCGAAACATAAAGGAAAGTCTGTGGTAGCCTACCTTATGTCAAATTTGGGTTGACAGACCGCATTAGGTCAAGCAAATTAGAATTGTTTAAATAAACATTCATTTACATTTTCAAAGTTCTAACTAAATCAACATATTTGAAACAGGGACTCATCAGATTCATTATCAAACAAACAGAATTCTCACTCTACAGTAGCGTGCGGTCCTCTATAATGATTCTGTCTCATCATTTGGAATAAGTGGTTGCTCGACTCCAATGAAGCGTTTCGTGTGACGCGTGGCACCAACTGCGCCTCAGCGTCCCAATTATACTTTTCGGCTGGGAGTAGAGCGTATAGGATGCTGTGACAAGAAGCTTGGATGGAGGGGGACTACAATATAAAGGCGACAGTACCAACACTCATTTTTATTAGTCCTTTATAGTGCGATAGGCTTGTCTCTCGAAGTGCGCCCTCGTCGTCAGTAGGATGTTCGTAAACACAGTGTGCATGTGTTGCGATAAACATCATGGCCTTAGGATACCTCTTCCCGCAACTGAGGCTGGAGGAGTCGGCTGAGGAGGGTTTGTTCAAGAGCGTCTCCTTCCCTCTTTCAGCAGGGACAAAACCAACGTGGGAAAACAACCTCTCCTTCTAGTGACAGAAAACAACACAGGTAGCCTAGTTTTGATTCTGTAGAACACTGAAAACCTGAGGTTTCCAAACATGCATGGTATTGTGAGTGAAGAGCCGAACATGTGATAATCTAATATTTAGTTGGAGTTTGAGGTTGGCTTTGTATTTTAAGTTATTGGAAAGAGTTGCATAATTATGCTGCATTTGGCCTACATTGCACTGTGATAAACTGTGGATATAGGGTAGAGTGGGGTAAGTTTAGCCAAAGTAAAGGTTGAGCCACCCCTTGTTTGTAGGAAACCATACACACTACTTCACAGGAGCACCATTTCAAAGTAAACATTTTTTTTTTATCAAAATGTGTTTTTTGGCAGAAATGCCTTCTGGAACATGTTAACTTTCATATACCTTGATATTCCATACATAAATATGAGTAAAATTGTACAATTACGAGCCTAGTTGGTTGAGCCACGGAAAAAGTAAGGAACCTTCCCGCTAGCCATGATTTGCTAAGATAATTGATGGGCTGGACTTGCCGGGAGATGAGTTTGGATTGGGTCTGCCATGTAGCATGTTTCTGCCTATAACGTGAGCTGTTCAGTACGTGTTGACAGTGCTTACTACCGCACCATGTTTGAAAGATATCACGTTAACGTTAGCCATCCAGAACTACAAAAGATTTGCTACTTTTCTCAACAACATTGATACCCTGAATTTAGCAGGCGCTATCAACAAATCAGTTGGAAAAAGCGATGGGCTAATTTCTGCACACGCCATGGTCGGTGAGAAACCGGAGTGACTTGAGACAATGCTGGCCAATCAAGAGGTAGCTACAAACAAGAGTCAAATGGTTCCAGTCTACCGTTAAGCGTTCATCCATGTATATGGGTGAGAGTCAGTTGGTTAGCAAACGTTAGCTTGCTGTTTTGCTAGCTAACGTTACGTGCATGATCTGTGTAGTAATATTATTAGCTAGCTAACATTGAACAAATTTGTTTGACTCTGCAGGTAGCTAAAACATTCTATAGCAATGAAAATGTTTGTATTGGTAGTAGTATGAGTTGGGATTATGCCGGTTCATTGTTTAGCTAGCCAGCTAGCTACATGTCTAAACAAAAGACTCCACTTCGGACAGATTATTACGTGACCCATCAAATTAGCCAGATGTGTCTGGGTGTGATTACGGCAAGTACGAATCATCTAATATTGATGAAATATTTTTATCTGGGCACTGTTTTTGATATTGCTATTATGCATGTAACCATTTCACTGTACCGTTTACAGCTTCTGTATGATGTGCATGTGACAAATAAACATCGATTTTTATTTGATATAGCTTGTGTTTACCACATTGTGGTAACCACAATCCTTGCAAAATATGAGTGTGGCTAACACGGAACCCAAACCGGCTGCGTGCGTGCACCATTGTGCGCTATCATGCATACATTTATTTTGTCCCCCTACGCGATCACGACACGCAGGTTAAAATATCAAAACAAACTCGAACCAATTACATTAATTTGGGGACAGGTCAAAAACATTTCTCATAAGAAACTAGCTCCCTAGTACACAGAAAATACCCGAGCTCTGAAGCAAGCTTCCAGAAAATTGGAACGGAATTGGCGCCACACCAAACTGGAAGTTTTCCGACTAGCTTGGAAAGACTGTACCGTGCAGTACCGAAGAGCCCTTACTGCTGCTCGATCATCCTATTTTTCTAACTTAATTGAGGAAAATAAGAACAATCCGAAATTCCTTTTTGATACTGTCGCAAAGCTAACTAAAAAGCAGCATTCCCCAAGAGAGGATGACTTTCACTTTAGCAGTGATAAATTCATGAACTTCTTTGAGGAAAAGATTATGATTATTAGAAAGCAAATTACGGACTCCTCTTTAAACCTGCATATTCCTCCAAACCTCAGTTGTCCTGAGTCTGCACAACTCTGCCAGGACCTAGGATCAAGAGAGACGCTCAAGTGTTTTAGTACTATATCTCTTGACACAATGATGAAAATAATCATGGCCTCTAAACCTTAAAGCTGCATACTGGACCCTATTCCAACTAAACTACTGAAAGAGCTTCTTCCTGTGCTTGGCCCTCCTATGTTGAACATAATAAACGGCTCTCTATCCACTGGATGTGTACCAAACTCACTAAAAGTGGCAGTAATAGAGCCTCTCTTGAAAAAGCCAAACCTTGACCTAGAAAATATAAAAAAACTATCGGCCTATATCGAATCTTCCATTCCTCTCAAGAAATTTTAGAGAGAAGGCTGTTGCGCAGCAACTCACTGCCTTCTTGAAGACAAACAATGTATACGAAATGCTTCAGTCTGGTTTTAGACCCCATCATAGCACTGAGACGGCACTTGTGAAGGTGGTAAATGACATTTTAATGGCATCGGACCGAGGCTCTGCATCTGTCCTCGTGCTCCTAGACCTTAGTGCTGCTTTTGATACCATCGATCACCACATTCTTTTGGGGAGATTGGAAACCCAAATTGGTCTACACGGACATGTTCTGACCTGGTTTAGATCTTATCTGTCGGAAAGCTATCAGTTTGTCTCTGAATGGTTTGTCCTCTGACAAATCAACTGTAAATTTCGGTGTTCCTCAAGGTTCTGTTTTAGGACCACTATTGTTTTCACTATACATTTTACCTCTTGGGGATGTTATTCAAAAACATAATGTTAACTTTCACTGCTATGCGGATGACACACAGCTGTACATTTCAAAGAAACATGGTGAAGCCCCAAAATTGCCCTCGCTAGAAGCATGTGTTTCAGACATAAGGAAGTGGATGGCTGCAAACTTTCTACTTTTAAACTCGGAAAACAGAGATGCTTGTTCTAGGTCCCAAGAAACAAAGAGATCTTCTGAATCTGCCAATTAATATTAATGGTTGTACAGTCGTCTCAAATAAAACTGTGAATGACCTCTGCGTTACTCTGGACCCTGATCTCTCTTTTGAAGAACATATCAAGACCATTTCGAGGACAGCTTTTTTTCCATCTACGTAATATTGCAAAAATCAGAAACCTTCTGTCCAAAAATGACGCAGAAAAATTAATCCATGCTTTTGTCACTTCTAGGTTAGACTACTGCAATGCTCTACTTTCCGGCTACCCGGATAAAGCACTAAATTAACTTCAGTTAGTGCTAAATACGGCTGCTAGAATCCTGACTAGAACCAAAAAATATGATCATATTACTCCAGTGCTAGCCTCTCTACACTGGCTTCCTGTCAAGGCAAGGGCTGATTTCAAGGTTTTACTGCTAACCTACAAAGCATTACATGGGCTTGCTCCTACCTATCTCTCTGATTTGGTCCTGCCGTACATACCTACACGTACGCTACGGTCACAAGACTCAGGCCTCCTAATTGTCCCTAGAATTTCTAAGCAAACAGCTGGAGGCAGGGCTTTCTCCTATAGAGCTCCATTTTTATGGAACGGTCTGCCTACCCATGTCAGAGACGCAAACTCTGTCTCAACCTATAAGTCTTTACTGAAGACTCATCTCTTCAGTTGGTCATATGATTGAGTGTAGTCTGGCCCAGGAGTGGGAGGGTGAACGGAAAGGCTCTGGAGCAACGAACCGCCCTTGCTGTCTCTGCCTGGCCGGTTCCCCTCTTTCCACTGGGATTCTCTGCCTCTAACCCTATTACAGGGGCTGAGTCACTGGCTTACTGGGGCTCTCTCATGCAGTCCCTGCAGGGGGTGCGTCACCTGAGTGGGTTGATTCACTGTTGTGGTCACCCCCACTTGGGTTGTGCCGTGGCGGAGATCTTTGTGGGCTATACTCAGCCTTGTCTCAGGATGGTAAGTTGGTGGTTGAAGATATCCCTCTAGTGGTGTGGGGGCTGTGCTTTGGCAAAGTGGGTGGGGTTATATCCTTCCTGTTTGGCCCTGTCCGGGGGTGTCCTCGGATGGGGCCACAGTGTCTCCTAACCCCTCCTGTCTCAGCCTCCAGTATTTATGCTGCAGTAGTTTGTGTCGGGGGGCTAGGGTCAGTTTGTTATATCTGGAGTACTTCCCCTGTCCTATTCGGTGTCCTGTGTGAATCTAAGTGTGCGTTCTCTAATTCTCTCCTTCTTTCTCTCTCTCGGAGGACCTGAGCCCTAGGATCATGCCCCAGGACTACCTGACATGATGACTCTTTGCTGGCCCCAGTCCACCTGGCCATGCTGCTGCTCCAGTTTCAACTGTTCTGCCTTACTATTATTCGACCATGCTGGTCATTTATGAACATTTGAACATCTTGGCCATGTTCTGTTATAATCTCCACCCGGCACAGCCAGAAGAGGACTGGCCACCCCACAGCCTGGTTCCTCTCTAGGTTTCTTCCTAGGTTTTGTCCTTTCTAGGGAGTTTTTCCTAGCCACCGTGCTTCTACACCTGCATTGCTTGCTGTTTGGGGTTTTAGGCTGGGTTTCTGTACAGTACTTTGAGATATCAGCTGATGTACGAAGGGCTATATAAATACATTTGATTTAGATTTTTGAAAAAGCATTAAACTTGTATGGCAATTTAGCTAGTTAGCTTACACTTGCTAACTAATTCGTCCTATTTAGCTAGCTTGCTGTTGCTAGCTAATTTGTCCTGGGATATAAACATTGAGTTGTGCATTTCAGGTAAAATAACAAGGTCCTCTACTCCGACAATTAATCCACACATAAAACGGCCAACCGAATCATTTCTAGTCATCTCTCCTCCTTCCAGGCTTTTTCATCTTTGGACTTATATGGTGATCGGCATTTAAACTTTCGTAGTATTACCATTACGACCAGCAAAACAGTTTGTCTTTCAATCACCCACGTGGGTATAACCAATGAGGAGATGGCACGTGGGTACCTGCTTCTATAAACCAATGAGGAGATGGGAGAGGCAGGACTTTCAGCGCAATCTGTGTCAGAAATAGAAAGGAGTTCTATTTTAGCCCTTGGCATCACAGACGCTCGTTGGTACGCGTGAGCAGTGTGGGTGCAATAATTGAATAACATGAATTTCTGGTCAGCATGTAAGGCTTAAGATGGTGTGAATAAGTGTAGACAAAGAAGAGCTCTACTGTAGGTGTACCAAAATATTCAAGGGCCATTTTCTCAAAAGTGGTGTTACAAGTTGATCAACTTTCAAAGCAGAATTACTTTCCCATTGTTCCTCAACTGCAGTGTATGATACACCCTTTTTTTGCGCTGATTCTCTACTTTTATCCAATGTGAGGCAATGTGGTAAACACAAGCAACATCAAATAAAATATAAGTTTATTTGTCACATGCACAGGATACAGAAGTTGTAAACTGTTTGAAGGTAGGCCTTGAAATGCATCCACAGGTACACCTCCAATTGACTCAAATGATCAGAAGCTTCTAAAGTCATTACTTAATTTTCAGGAATTTTCCAAGCTGTTTAAAGGCACAGTCAACTTTGTATGTAAACTTCTGACCCACTGGAATTGTGATACAGTGAAATAATCTGTCTGTAAACTATTGTTGGAAAAATTATGCACAAAGTAGATGTCCTAACCGACTTGCCAAAACTATAGTTTGTTAAAAGACATTTGTGGAGTGGTTGAAAAAAAAGTTTTAATGACTCAACCTAAGTGTATGTAAACTTCCGACTTCAGCTGTGGGTATGGGTAAAGTGACTATGCATAGCTAATAGACAGTGCATAGCAACAGTGTAAAAACAAATGGAGTGAGGTGGGTGTCAATGTAAATATTCTGGGTGGCTATTTGATTCATTGTTTAACAGTCTTATGGCTTGGGGGTAGAAGCTGTTAAGGAGCCTTTTGGTCCTAGACTTGCCGTGCGGTCGGAGAGAGAACAGTCTATGCCTTGGGTTGACTGGAGTCTTTGACACTTTTTTTTGGGCCTTCCTCTGACACCGCCTATTATATAGATCCTGGATGTCAGGAAGCTTACCCCCAGTGATTTACTGGGCCGTACGCACAACCCTCTGTACGGCCTTACAGTCAGATGCCGAGCAGTTTCATACCAGGCGGTGATGCAACTGGTCAGGATGCTCTCGATGGTGCAGGTGTAGAACTTTTTTGAGTATCTGGGGACCCATGCCAAATCTTTTCAGTCTCCTGAGGGGGGAAAGGTGTTGGCGTGCACTCTTCACGACTGTTTGGGTGTGTTTGGACCATGAAGACTAAAATATAACAAAGCAGTTGGACATAGAAACACCAGATTTTTTTAGCAGTTTTTAACAATGTTTTTGATTATGAAATAATGAAAAATAGTAATGGCATTCCACCCATGAAGCCACTAGGTCATTTGACTACAGTAAAGGGCTTTAATTATATTGGGTCAATTTAAATGTATGAGTATGTAGGCCTACAGAATGCATTATTACAATAATAATAATAATGGACAGCACAGGAGGTTGGTTGCACTTTAATTGGGGAGGACTGGCTCGTAATGACTGGAACCGAATAAGTGCAATGGTATCAAATACATCAAACACATGGTTTGATGCCATTCCATTCGCTCCGTTTCAGCCATTATTAGGAGCTGTCCTCCCTCAGCAGCCTCCACTGATGGACAGGTAAAGGTTAGTTTAACCTTCACACTAAGGATATAATAACCATCTCTAACTGCCTATATTGTATTTCAACTCTTTGGCAAATTTTAAGGATGAACTTAAATCCCTGACATCAGACCTCTCAGGATCTTGGCAGAAGTTGTTATCTTGACAGAGGTTGACTATAAGGCCCTTGCTTCCTGTCTCTGAAATCCTTGGAATAAACAGAAATCTAAAACTTTCTAAAATGTCCTGTTCTATGCTCTTCTTTCCTAGAATAAATGACCATATAGGTACTGTAGCAGAGGTTATTCCAATGGCACCTTACCAGTCAGCTTGGCTACCTGTGCATATATAAAGCTTTACAGGCCACTTACTTCTAGGTTTACCAAGGGAGGGTATATTACTGGACACTTTCAAGTATACCAGTAAACTACCAGAATGTGTGTATCTTTCAAGTATTTTATGTAATCTATCAGAAGACATCTAGTGACCCCTTTGGGTACTTCAGATTATCACATGCTTGTGTAATTATCTCTGGCCCTCTCTCTGGCCTTATCAAATGTAAAATATATGAAATAATTAAATAAGCTGATGGGGAAAAAAGTGTATTGACAAAGCTGTAAAGCATTATCCTAAATATAAATCATCAACTTAGTGAATACCCTCTGTTTAATATGAGGGTTTCAGAATGAAATGGCATTTATATATTTTTAGCAGACTTGTATTTATTTTGCTATGTCAACATGTATTTTCTGTCAGGGTTTTGCTGTCAAACTGGTGGCAATGGTTGGACAAGTTGCAAAGATAATTGAAAATAATGCCATTGTTTCTATTTTTTTTTCTTTTATTTAGGCTATTTTCTTGAATCATATGGTCGATCTATTAGAAACTCATGGACAATATGGACACAGATTATAACAAATGTATATGAATAAAAGGTAAGTTATTCAAGTATAAATTACCAAAGTTACGATAGATTACCATCGATCTTCTGTTAATTACCAAAATTACTGAAGATTCCGGTAACTTTGGTAAATTACCAGTAGCTTTGCAACCCTAGTTACTTCATACAGATTGATTACTTTCTCACTGTCTGTAATGTAGGATGTTGTCGTAGTAAACTTTATGTGGGTAGAGGTTTTAAGTCTGGATATATTTGTAAATGTTTTCATATGGATAGAACACCACAGAACCTATGATGTAGCTGCTGCTTTAGATACACGTCTGATAACACTGCAAAGTAAATGCCGGCCAGAAACAGGCGTTGCAAAGACTATGGAGATTTAAAACATGAATCATGTTAAAGCCAAGGTGCAGTTCAGTCATTGATAGGCCAGAGATGGATGGGATTTCCATACTCGCTCAGGTCCCTCTCTTTATCCAGTTGCACCAAGTACCAGACTATATAGCGTATTTAGCACTTGATGAACAATTTAACACCATGCTATAGCAAGATTTCTTTATCAGAAGTAATACAGTATTTCTCTGGAATTTCAGTCGGTGGTTGCTAAATGGTACCCAATATTATTGGCAGTGGTGGTTAGCAGGGTGGTGGTCTCTGGATAACCTAACTATTAAGAATCCCTCCCCCTCTGTGGCCACGTATCACACCTCTAGGCCTACTGCAGCCAGTCTGTCTGTCCGCTGACTCTCAGAGCAAAAATGATGTATGACAACTGTCACAGCCCAATTGCACAGCCCTGTGTTACTGTGCTAAAAGGCATCATTCTAATAGGAATACTAAAGAAAAGGCTTCTGCTGAAAAATAGGGTCCCTCTGTGGCCATCCAGTTGTCATTCATACTCACTCAGACACGCGTAGACATTTGAGCTACAGTAGGGAAGTGCTTGTCAGTTGTCAGGCTTCTGTACTCTGTATTAACAGGAAACATTTGGGTGTCATGTCAATTTAAACTGTAGCCACAGACAAATGGCAAACCTTTGTGCAGTTATTCTGGCTAAATTAAAAGGTGTTGTCCTCCTGACCTCCTTTTGGCTTACAGTTCTAGTGGATTTCTGCTTGCTTTTTTTGGCATTCCAAGCTTTGACCTTTTTTTCTTCTATTTGATTGGTTTAACAGACCTGTTGACCATAAGACAGACTGCCAAATACATATAAATGACTGGATGAGATTAGTTAAATGCGACAAGTCAGGTTGGGGTAGGAGTACATGATAACAGTGAGAATAGATCATCCTTCCCATACATTGACTGTTTTTATATGCACACTAATCATTTGATATTAAACTGATTATGGCATTAGTCATATTAACACCTTACTCTGCTTATCTTAATCGGCAAAAGGTCATAATCAAAGTAAGTATTCGCTGATTAAAACGCCTGGTTTTCTGAGCAATCCTTCAAATGATTAGGACGTGAACACCTTAATCGGTGTTTCAGAGGAGTATTTGCAAATGTGCTAGCACCAGCCGAGAGCCTCGCTCTTTAGCGTGAAGTTAGTTCAGAACAACTGAAAGTATGCATCTTAGAAATGATTTTCACATACAAACATATGTCTGAACTCAGAATCAAATGGGCTTCCCAAAAATAAAATGGTCGCTGTGGTAGAAAGTTTATTTTGATTTGCGATTTTCTGCATTTATCAAAGTCCCATCAGGTAGCCTGATTTCAGATGTGTTAGGGAAATCGTTCTTCTTGCAAAGCTTGTAATAGTTTTAATCAAATTAATATATTATGTAACCGTGTGATTGAATCACTCATTGATGCACTCATTGATACACCATTACTGTGGCCATCCAGTGGGTGTGTCCATCTCTCCACTGCTCTGCTTGGTCGTCAGTTTCATTTTCACTGGCCTTTTCCAGCTCGCTGGTTTACATGCTATAGGGAAGCAGTAGTAAAGAACTCCTCTGGCTCTGCCATCTAACACTACTCTACTCCTGGCTCCCATCCAGATGGATGAATATGTATGCATTCTTTATTCCAGCGGCTCATTTAGAATGGGTGGAATCAAGAGTTACTGCAGCCAAGGGTGATGTAATGACTGGTGTGGATGCTGAAGATGTGCAGTATAATTAAACGCTTTTTGGAGCTGTGATCCATTAAGTTTTAGGCCTTCATAAGTTTTATAGTCTGCTAATATTATTCTCTTTTCCTCTACTATTAGTTACTGCTTTGTCTTATTGTAGGTAGTCATGGAAGATATAATAGTATACTGTGTGCATTATTTACATTTTCCAGCATGCTTGCTGATATGTGGACTGATGTGTAAGGTATGACTTATATTTAGACTAGAGCAATTTATATTCATGGCAGTTTGATACGTTTCCAGACAGCTCAGTTCCCTCTGAAACAGCAAGAGGCTGATTGGAAATATGAAATCTTGTTCCCAAAGCGCACACAATCATGGAAATGATAGAAATTATAATCTCTCACAAATACCCACCATCTCCCCTTTGACCATCCATTCTCACTCTCCATCCATCATTCAAGCCCCCTGTTCATTATGCTGGATGCCATCAATCATTTCTAGCATACTGTATGGTCCTCACTCAGCTCTTTCCCAGTTTATAGAGTAGTCTGTAGTTTGTTAGCCTGATGTTTATATCATAGTTTGTTAGCCTGATGTATATTTTGTTCATACTGCATGTATATTTTGTTTATTGTGGCAGCACCATTTTACCGTGTCAAATTCCTGTACATGCAAATGTATTTGGCGAATGAAGGTGTCACGTTCTGACCTTAGTTCCTTTGTTTTGTTTTTATTTTAGTATGGTCAAGGCGTGAGTTGGGCCGGGCAGTCTGTTTTGTTTTTCTATGTTGGTTTCTGTGTTCGGCCTAGTATGGTTCTCAATCAGAGGCAGGTGTCGTTAGTTGTCTCTGATTGAGAATCTTACTTAGGTAGCCTTTTCCCACCTGTGTTTTGTGGGTGTCTATTTTCTGTCTTTGTGTATATCGCCAGACAGGACTGTTTCGGTTTTCGTTCATTCACTTTGTTTTTTGTATTTCAGTGTTCAGTTTGATTCATTAAATATTACATCATGAACATTTACCACGCTGAAAATTGGTCCTCCGATCCTTCTCGCTACTCCTCAGATGAGGAGGACGAGATCCGTTACAGAAACACCCACCAACCAAGGACCAAGCAGCGTGGTATCGGGCAGCAGCGATCTCCGGACTCCTGGACATGGGAGGAGATACTTGATGGCAAGGGACCCTGGGCACAGGCTCGGGAATATTGCCGCCCCAAGGCAGAGCTGGATGCAGCGAAAGCTGAGAGTCGGTGATATGAGGAGGCAGCACGGCAGCACGAGAGGCAGCCCCAAAACATTTTTGGGGAGTGGGGCAGGGTCAGGTTGGAGACCTGAGCCCACTCCTCGTGCTTATCAGAAAAGGCGCAGTACTGGTCAGGCACCGTGTTGTGGTCAAACGCACGGTGTCGCCAGTATGCGCTCATAGCCCGGTGGGCTATAGGCCAGCCCCCCACAAGTACCATGCGAGAGTAGGCATCCAACCAGGGCGTGTTGTGCCAGCCCAGTGTGTTTGGTCTTCAATACGTAGTTTCGGTCCAGGGTATCCTCCGCCGGCGCTGCGTGCTGTGTCTCCAAGGCGCTGGGAGGATGCAGTGCGTTCTATGCCTGCGCTCCGCCCGTGCCGGGCGACTGTGGGTATTGAACCAAAGGTAGAGGTGCGAGTGGTATGCACCAGAGCTCCAGTGCTTACCCACTGCCCGGTTCAACCTGTGCCTGCACTCGGGAGGGTCCGGGCTAAAGTGGGCATCCAGCCTGGAGGAGTGGTGCCAAGGCTGCACACCAGAGCTCCAATGCTCCCCCACAGCCCGGTCCATCGGGTGCCTCCTCCATGCACCAGGCCTCCTGTAGGTCTCCCCAGCCTGGTGGGCCCTGTGGCAGCCCCACGCACCAGGCTCTCTCTCTGTCTCCTCGCTACAGGTGCTCCCGCCTGTCCGGCGCGGCCTGAGTCGTCCTTCACACCGGCGCTGCCGGAGTCTCTCGTCCATTCAGGACCCGTGGCTTGGGTCCCCAGTCCGAGGTCGGCGGTGAGGGTTGCCGTTTTTAAGACCTTACGGAGATGGACAAAGATGCTGAGGAAAAACTATGGTGAAGTGGGGTCCACGTCCCGCGCCAGAGATCCGTTACAGAAGCTGATTCTGAGTGCCTTGAAGAAGGAGTAGCGATTGCAGTGCCATCCGGCTCACAGAAGGCACAGGGTGGCGTGTACCTGTCAGGTGAGCCGGCAGCGATGACCCCCATTGTATTTTAGCTGTATGGCGCTTTTGATTTCAACACCACAGGCTTATCAAACAACCGTAATGTGGTACGTCAATGAAAAGGTCAGCAAAGTGGAAGTTTTCCCAACGTCTTCTTTAGTTGGCTAAGGACTAGGCCAATGGCCTTTCTTCCAAGGAACAGTTCCCACCTCTAGTTTCTCTCTGTTGACATGCCTCCTAATGAGGACAATCAAAACTGTGCTAGTAGATGAGGCAAATTAGAGCCTTGGTAAAATGATTTTTTTTTTTTTATCCCTGTGAGATCTAGTGCACCAGTTACCTCTGATTATCTCAAGCCACTGCCTAGATCAATGCAGCCTGGCACATTTTACATATTTTTTTTCAAAAGCAAAAGGACACATTCTCCCTCATGCCAAGTGAGCACAGGGATTTTTACTTACTAGGAAAAAATTACCTAGCCTATATTTTCATGGACATTTTCATTATGTGAGTAAAGTGAGATGAGTGGGCTTTTTGGATGCTTTTTCATTAAATTTTTTGTACCAAATGGAAAAGGTTGAGTCTTATACTTAGATATAGAGTATTGCTCATGTGCTGTGCTCACTGTAATTTCAGTTAAAGATCTGGCACATCTTGTTGTCCCCAGATTACAAATCACCAAGCTCCCAACCCGTACTTGGGTGTCCTGTGTGCATCCTTGTCTTCACAACTGGGTTAAACATCACGTTGAGTTTCCCATGTCTGGGCCATGAGCAGTGTTCCAGGCAGGTGCTTGGAACACATCACTATACCCTGCCTGTGAAACCTTAACCACAGCACCTGCCTGGAACACTGCGGATAAGGTTTCACAGGCAGGGCAGACCAGGCCAGGCAGGGTGTAGTGCTTCTTATCAGACATTGTTCGGGGCTAGGGCTGCCACACTCCTGCTTTTTTTTCCACAGGGCCTCAGGCCCGGAATCCTCCCAAAGGGCCAATACACAGTAACAGGATAGTCTCTCTGGAACCCAGACTGTTTCCATTATTCCATACAGGTCCACAGACCAACAGACACACGCACACAGCTCTCGTCTTGCTTTTTGGGGATGTAACTCCCACTTGTACAGCACCAGTGAAGTGCCTTCAGCTGTAATGTGTTTAGATATGGTGCTTTCTTACTGGCCTGAAGCTTACTGTGATAGGCCTACGCTCTTCCAAATCAAGTAGATTACATTTTTTACAGTGTTGTCACCTAAGGCATTTTCAGTCTGCCCACAATGGATACACTTATTCAGTTGTAGCTAAGCCTATACTGTATAACTAGTTGATTTGATGTAATCACCAGAAAATCTAAATCTATATTGATGATAATGGATCTGCTTAGCTAGTCTGTTTTACCCCTCCATTGAGTCTTAAAGCTGTAATATGTAACATTTTGGCCAACCTGACCAAATTCACATAGAAATGTGAGTTATAGATCTGTCATTCTCATTGAAAGCAATCGGTAGAAATGTTCTATGTGCGCTACTTCTATTCTTTGTGTGCTTAAGTTTAGCTTTTGCATCTTACTTTTTGTTTTGTACACCAGCTTCAAACAGTTCACAATACAATATTTTTGGTTATGGAAAATATGTTTTACAGCGTTTTAGATGGTACAAAGATTCTCTACTTTACACATGCTTGTTTTGTCACATGAACTATTAGAATTTTAGCAAACAGGAAATTGCAGAGCAATTTCTGCATAGTGCATCTTTAAACAGTGTGATATTTCTTTCCTATGTGTTCAGCAGTAGAGCAATCAGGCCCATACGCTGCTGTTAATCTGTCCTGTCTAGGTAATTAGATCTAAATCGTCCTTATCACAAAATCCCTAATCCCTCTGATATATATACAGCATCCTGGTGTTACTGAGAATGCTTTCGCTGAGCTCAGCCCAGTTGACAAACTGCAGCATGGAAGGAAGGCAATATTCACTGTTGGTAATTGGATCGCATGGCTGGAGTTTAGCAACATTACTGTCCCGAGGCCGCCATATGTCATGATTGGCCTAGAGATGTACCTTGCAGTCACAGTGTGTGTGTGTGTATGTCCGGTCATGCCCCCCCCCCAACCACTCCGTGCAGACCAGATGGTTAGATTAAATCACATGAAGGTGTTTCTTGCTAATGCCCTGTTCAGTCAAGTGTTATCCTGGGAAAATATCAGTTTTGCTTGGCATTAGTTTTAATACATCTTGTGAAACCTCCAACCAACTATATATTTTTGCATTGAAATGTTCATCATTGCTTGCACTGCACATTTGATTAAACACCTCCAATACTGAACCCTTACAGAACCCTATGCTCCTCTTCCAGGGCCTGTAAATGAGCAGCCATCCTCTGAGCACACTGCCACTGACTCTCGCTCTCTCTCCATGGAGCACATCTCACCCCAGGGCTCCAGCTAATGAGACAACACAGGAAAATTGATTTAGCTCTCTGCTCCCTCCCTATCTCCATCTCAGAGAGGCCAAAGATAAAACAGAGGAGTCCCTGGGATCAGGTCTCAGTAATTTCCTCTCCTCTGACCGACTGCACTGAAGAGATTAATTGTAGACAAATCAGGGAAATAACTAAGTGAACATCTAACAATGGTATTGTATTACAGGGAATTAGGTGTTTTGGTTTAAGGTGCTTAAAATTGTTAACAGGTGTTCTTTCAAAGAAAGAACAATGCATTTTCAACAAGAATGCAAAGAGTTTGTTTTCTCTGATCATGTGAGACTTCCTTGCTCTTTCGTGTCTGTATGGCTTGCATGCAGGAAGACTCATTTGTGCGCTTGCTTGTTTGCAAATGTAAACATTGGCGTTCTGTCTGAAGTAATCAGAATTGGAATGGCCCACTGGTACGTTACAGTATTCACTGTCTCTGTGTACTGTAGATTTCTTCCTCATGGTGGCAGGATTGCACTATTTCAGGATGAAGTGGATTACCTGAAACAGATCCCAATATGAATAGGGTCACATTCTTGTATTTGGCTTTGTGGAAAGCCAGGAAAAGTTCAGATAAAGCAAGATCACACACAGGATAAGTGATGCCATTTAAAGTGAGACCCTTTCAAGGACTACTCCAAAAGGTTCACAGCTCCCAGAGTCAACAGTGAGAGAAATGTGCATCACATGGGACATGCTCTGACAGGAGACATCAGCCTATGTCATTCATGCCATTGTTTTTCTAAATAAATGCACTGCAAGGACAAACATGAAGGATAGACACAGTACCATATAATTAGGAATTTTAATACTAGAATTGACAACCCTTCTTATGACAGCATGGAAAGTGTTCATGAGTTTTATTTTCAAAAAACACTCAAACAAAATAACAAAAGTGAAAACTAAAGCGTACAGTTCTGTCAGGCAGAAACATTAAACAGAAAACAAGATCCCACAAAACCCCAAAGGAAAATGACAACTTATACAGTGCGGCAAAAAAGTATTTAGTCAGCCACCAATTGTGCAAATTCTCCCACTTAAAGATGTATGTCTTCCATTTCCTAATAATTGCTCCCACAGTTGATTTCTTCAAACCAAGCTGCTTACCTATTGCAGATTCAGTCTTCCCAGCCTGGTGCAGGTCTACAATTTTGTTTCTGGTGTCCTTTGACAGCTCTTTGGTCTTGGCCATAGTGGAGTTTGGAGTGTGACTGTTCAAGGTTGTGGACGGTGTCTTTTATACTGATAACAAGTTCAAACAGGTGCCATTAATACAGGTAACGAGTGGAGGACAAAGGAGCCTCTTAAAGAAGTTACAGGTCGGTGAGAGCCAGAAATCTTGCTTGCTTGTAGGTGACCAAATACTTCCACCATAATTTGCAAATAAATTCATTAAACATCCTACAATGTGATTTTCTGGATTTTTTTTCTCATTTTGTCTGTCATAGTTGAAGTGTACCTATGATGAAAATTACAGGCCTCATCTTTTTAAGTGGGAGAACTTGCACAATTTGGTGTCTGACAATACTTTTTTGCCCCACTGTATATGATCCCCAATCAGACACAACGATAGACATCTGCCTCTGATTGGGAAACACACATGGCCAAAAACAAAGAAATAGAAAAAAATACTTTCCCGAGTCACACCCTGACCAAACCAAACATAGAAAATAATAAGGAACTCTTAAGGTCAGGGCGTGACAGTTATGTCCTTCATGGTGTTATCAGAATTGTATGGGAAGCTCTGCTCAATCCAAGAGTACAACCAATTGATTACAGATTTGCCCCAAAAAATGGAGGAGGTGGGTGGCAGCAGGTGGAGGTAGAGAACTGGTCTGTCTGCCCAATATAAAGGACCATAACTGGTGGAGGAATAAAAATAGCATAAATAGCAAAGTATACCAGTTTCATTTGAGGACCAGGATGTTGACAACTGTGCCATACAGATTGCAACATAGTTGGGAAGAGATTTTTGATGTACTGATTCCATGGTACAGGATGTATGAGTTGATATATTAAACAATGCAAGATTCAAGACTTCGTGATTTTCATATAATAAAATTATTACATAGAATTCTTCCGCCAAAACAATGTTGAATATTCCCGGATACGCACCAGGTTATACGCACTCCTGAGATCCAGTTTCGTGAAGAAGCACGCCTCATGCATTGACTCACCGTGATTTGATTGAGACCTCTATAGTCAGGAAATAGTGGAGTTATGATGAGCCAACAAGCCTAGTTCCATGGGAAACGCAGGACAATCAATGAGGAAGACTGATTTTGTCCTTGTGACCCGCCCTGTGTCTCCATGGCCAGGGAGATGGTGGCCTCCCTGATTAGCCCGAACCCTAATGGTCGACTATGCAGAGCGTGAACCGGGAAGGGTCTAACTACAGGAATAATGGGGATCCCTAAATTCCTAGCTGCGCCTGAATCGACGAGCGCCTTATGCTGGGAATAGAGAGAACTCAAGGAAACAGACGGGTACAAACTGAGGACTCTGGATGAGTGTGGTGCAGACTCACCTGGGGTGATGCCAGAGTGCCCTGCCTATTGTCTCTACTCCCAGAGGCACCGACCGGCAGTGTGCCCTCTGCGGCCACAGATGGTGCACGTGATGGTTCCTCCTCCAGTCTCCCTACGCGCAGACCCTCCCAACTCCATGGGCACCGGAGCGGGGGTGTCGGAAGATGGCACCGACAGAGCCCCCTTAGGACGTCCGCGGGTCACCAGCAGGTTATCCAACCGGATAGACAAATCCACCAGTTGGTCAAAGGAGATGGTGGTATCCCTGCAGGCCAGCTCACTTTGGACATCCTCGCGCAGGCTGCACCGATAGTGGTCGTTGAGGGCACTGTCATTCCAGCCTGCTCCGGCGGCCAAGGTCCGGAATTCCAGGGTGAATTCCTGGGCGCTCCTTGTCCCCTGCCTCAAATGGAAGAACCGTTCTCCCGCCTCTCTCCCTTCGGGCGGATGGTCAAGACGCCCGGAAGCGATGGGTGAACTCCTCGAAGTAGTCCAACGCCACGTCATTCTACCCACACAGCGTTTGCCCACTCCAGAGCTCTCCCTGAGAGGCATGAGACAAGGGCACTCTCTCTCTCCCTGAGGGAGCTGGCTGCACAGTGGCCAGGTAAAGGTCCAGTTGTAATAGGAATCCCTGGCACTGTGTGGCCGTCCCATCTTACTCCCTGGGAAGGGAGAGACTAATCCCACTGGGACTGGCTCCGGATGGGATGAGTAGAGGCAACCCTGGTTGCACTGGTTCTAGGCACTGGAGAGACTTCTTGTCTCGCCCAGCGGTCCATAGTCTGGACAATGAGATCCAAGATGATGTAACATAGCCGACTGTTCCTGGACGCGCTCCTCGACTCCTCTAACCGGGGTACCTGCTCCTGCTGACTCCATCGTAGGGTGTGTAATTCTGTTACATGTGTGTACGGGAGGCGAAGTCAGGTGCAGGAGAGCAGAGTAGAGTTAACCAGCGCACTTTTATTCCAGTCAATAAATAATCACAAAATGACATCAAAGTGCCCAAAACACGGAACATGTACAAAAGTCTAGTGCGTGAACATACCCACATAACAATAAACAATTCCACACAAAGACATGGAGGGGAACAGAGGACTAAATACATGCAGTATGATTAGATAATGAAACCAGGTGTGTATGGAAACAAGACCAAACAAATAGACACATGAAAAATGGATCGGTGATGGCGAGAAAGCCGGTGATGTCGAACACCGCCCGAACAAGGTGTCGTGTCTTTACTATCATTAAATTTCAGACTTAGTTTTTATCAGATTCTCTGTAATTAGTATTACGCGATCAAACTGTTTAATCATGTAACTGTAATTAACTAGGAAGTCGGGGCACCATGGAAAATATTCAGATTACAAAGTTATAATTTCCCAATATAACCTCTCAGATATTTTCATATCTGATAATTAATCAGAAGACTATTGATTTACTTTACCTCACGTTAGTCTTATTCCAAACGTCGTAAATTGTTGGTTATCTGCACGAACCCAGTCTTCACTATGAGTCATCCATATAACAATTGTCTTAAATCATGTATTTATTACTAAGTAATTCCCAGAAACGCATAAACAAAACAACAAATTAAATATGGTTACAAGAAATGATAGGAGAATGTGCCCTAGTGGGCTAAACCGCAGCTTGTTAGACAAAAGGGAAGTGGGGGTCGACCAAGAAGTCACTACAGAGTTAATAATTATAACAATTGAAATGCTAATCCTTTACACATGAACGCTCACTCATTTGGGAACAATTGCAATCAATATATACACTGCTCAAAAAAATAAAGGGAACACTTCAACAACACAATGTAACTCCAAGTCAATCACACTTCTGTGAAATAAAACTGTCCACTTAGGAAGCAACACTGACAATAAATTTCACATGCTGTTGTGCAAATGGGATAGACAACAGGTGGAAATTATAGGCAATTAGCCCATCACCCCCCAATAAAGGAGTGGTTCTGCAGGTGGGGACCACAGACCACTTCCCAGTTCCAATGCTTCCTGGCTGATGTTTTGGTCACTTGAATGCTGGCGGTGCTTTCACTCTAGTGGTAGCATGAGACTGAATCTACAACCCACACAAGTGGCTCAGGTAGTGCAGTTCATCCAGGATGGCACATCAATGCGAGCTGTGGCAAGAAGATTGCTGTGTCTGTCAGCGTAGTGTCAAGAGCATGGAGGTGCTACCAGGAGACAGGCCAGTACATCAGGAGACGTGGAGGAGGCCGTAGGAGGGCAACAACCCAGCAGCAGGATCGCTACCTCAGACCCCTTGTGAGACCATATGCTGGTGCGGTTGTCCCTGGGTTCCTCCTAATGCAAGACAATACTAGATCTCATGTGGCTGGAGTGTCAGCAGTTCCTGCAAGAGGAAGGCATTGATGCTATGGACTGGCCCGCCCATTCCCCAGGCCTGAATCCAATTGCGCACATCTGGGACATCATGTCTCGCTCCATCCACCAACGCCACCTTGCACCACAGACTGTCCAGGAGTTGGCGAATGCTTTAGTCCAGGTCTGGGAGGAGATCCCTCAGGAGACCATCCGCCACCTCATTAGGAGCATGCCCAGACCTTGAAGGGAGGTCATACAGGCACGTGGAGGCCACACACTACTGAGCCTCATTTTTGACTTGTTTTAAGGACATTACATCAAAGTTGGATCAGCCTGTAGTGTGGTTTTCCACTTTAATTTTGAGTGTGACTCCAAATCCAGACCTCCATGGGTTGATACATTTCATTTCCATTGATTTTTGTGTGATTTTGTTGTCAGCACATTCAACTATGTAAAGAAAAAAGTATTTAAGAATGAATATTTCATTCATTCAGATCTAGAATGTGTTATTTTAGTTTTCCTTTTATTTTTTTGAGCAGTGTATATTTACCGCCATTGTGTCGTCTTGATCGCTGTTGAAAAGTTAGTTTATTTTGTAGAATTGTCAGTCTCTCTCTGTCGTGGTTATAGTGGATAGTTCAGAGTGACATTCATTCATGTTGTTGTAGAATTAATGTTTTGGCGGTTGTTCTTCGCATTCAATTAATCCAAAAGGTGATCAATGGGGTTGAGGTCAGGGCTCTGTGCAGGCCAGTCAAGTTCTTCCACACCGATCTCGACAAACCATTTCTGTATGGACCTCGGTTTGTGCACGTGGGCATTGTCATGCTGAAACAGGAAAGGATCTTCCCCAAACTGTTTCCACAAAGTTGAAGCGTAGAATTAAGGGGCATAGCCCGAACCATGAAAACAGCCCCAGACCACTTTACAGCTGGCGCTATGCATTCAGGCAGGTAGATTTGTCCAGGCATCCACCAAACCCAGATTTGTCTGTCGGATTGCCAGATGGTAGCGTGTGATTCATCACTCCAGATTGGAGCAGTGGAAACGCGCTGAGTCCAATGACGACGAGCTTTACACCACTCCAGCCAAAACTTGGCATTGCGCATGGTGATTTTAGGCTTGTGTGCAACTCCTTGGCCATGGAAACCTGTCATGCCTGCTCCCTGGTGCTTGAGGGCGCCAGGCTGCCCATCATTACACACACCTGTCACCATGGATTTGCTCATCAGCGCTTCATTGGACTCCCCTATATCTGTCTATTCCTCAGTTTCATCCCTGTGTCAGCATTAATGTCGTTATGTTTCCCTTGTCCAGACGCTGTCAGTGTTTTTTGTTTCATGTCTGTTATTTATTAAATATTGACTCCCTGTACTTGCTTCTCATCTCCCAGCATTTGTTCTTACAGAAACTAATTTCATGAAGCTCCCGACGGAAAGTTATTGTGCTGACGTTGCTTCCAGGGGCAGTTTGGAACTCAATAGTGAGTGTTGCAACCGAGGACAGACTATTTTTACGTGCTTCAGCACTCGGCGGTCCCCTTCTGTTAGCTTGTGTGGCCTACCACTTCGCGGCTGAGCCGTTGTTGCTCCTAGAGGTTTCCACTTCACAATAACCGCACTTATAGTTGATCGGGGCAGCTCCAGCAGGGCAGAAATATGACATCCTAAGGTGGCATCCTATGATGTTGAAAGTCACTGAGCTCTTCAGTAAGGCCATTCTACTGTCAATGTTTGTCTACGGAGATTGCTGGCTGTGTGCTCGATTTTATACACTTGTCAGCAACAGATGTGGCTGAAATAGTGGAATCCACTAATTTGAAGGGGTGACCACATACTTTCATAAATATATAGTGTATAAAAACCATCATATCGAAGTAAACTTAGTCACGCAATGATATGTTGATGCGCTTGATGCTCCTTTCCAAAAAATATCTTATTCTGGTGACATGATTTATGCTTGGCTGCTGTTTGACAAGTAAAAATGATCTTGCTCTTATCCATATTAATTTTATCATAGGTAGCCTATCCGCACTGTATCTGCGAGCTGTTGGCTAGACCAAAGTGTGCACATTTGCTATATAACTCAAGTGGAGTGGAAAAATGCAATGGAAACTCATTTTAACTTGTATTTTTTATTAGGTACATGGGAATTTAAGTGCAAAAGCTATTTTTATGTGCGCTACGCCATCACACACAGCCTGTTATCTGCAATAAGTCAGTTTGATGGAAACTCATCTCTGGTGGGAAAATGTGCATATTGATTTATGCAGATTTTAGAGTATTCACATAAATCTTTTTGCCAAGTGTGTTGAACTCTCATGTAATTTAGACCTACAGTACCAGTCAACAGTTTGGACACAACTCATTCAAGGGTTTTTCATTATTTTTTAATATTTTCTACATTGTAGAATAATAGTAAAGACATCACATCACTATGGAATCATGTAGTAATCAAAATATATTTTAATGTCAGGGTGTCTACTTTGAAGAATCTATGTCTTGATGACAGATTTGCACACTCTTGACATTCTCTCAACCAGTTTAACCTAGAAGGCTTTTCCAACAGTCTTGAAGGAGTTCCCACATATACTGAGGACTTGTTGGCTGCTTTTCCTTCACTCGGAGTTCCAACTCATCCCAAACCATCTCAATTGGGGTGATTTGTGGAGGCCGGATCAGGTGATGCAGCACTCAATCACTCTCCTTCTTGGTCAAATAGCCCTTACACAGCCTGGAGGTGTGTTGGTTCATTGTCCTGTTGAAAAACAAATGGTAGTCCCACTAAGTGCAAACCAGATGGGAAGGCTTATCGCTGCAGAATGCTGTGGTTGCCATGCTGGTTAAGTGTACCTTGAATTCTGTGTACCCCCCCACCCCCCATCACAGCTCCTCCTCCATGCTTCACGGTGGGAACCACATATGCGGAGATCATCCGTTCACCTACTCTGCGTCTCACAAAGACACAGCGGTTGGAACCAAAAATCTCACATTTTGACCCATCAAAAACTGGTGGAAATCTGTCCTAATGTCCATTGCTTGTGTTTCTTGGCCCAAGCAAGTCTCTTCTTATTGGTGGCCTTTACTAGTGGTTTCTTTGCAGCAATTCGACCATGAAGGCCTGCTTCATGCACTCTCCTCTGAACAGTTGATGTTGAGATGTCTGTTACTTATTTGGGCTGCAATTGTCTGAAGCTGGTAACTCTAATGAACTTATCCTCTGCAGCAGAGGTAACTCTGGGTCTTCCTTTCCTGTGGCGGTCCTCATGAGAAGCATTTTCATCATAGCGCTTGATGGTTTTTGAGACTGCACTTGAATAAACTTTCAAAGTTCTTGAATGTACATATTGACTGACCTTCATGTCTTAAAGTAATTATGGACTGTCATTTCTCTTTGCTTATTTGAGCTGTTCTTGCCATAATATGGACGTATCCCTATTTGGTAAAAGACCCATCTTCTGTATACCACCCCTACCATGTCACAACACAACTGATTGGCTCAAATGTATTAAGAACAAAATAAATTCCACAAATTTACTTTTAACATGGCACACATGTTAATTTAAATGTGTTCCTGGTGACTACCTCGCTGGTTGAGAGAATGCCAAAAGTGTACAAAGCGGTCATCAAGGCAAAGGGTGGCAACGTTTAACACTATTTTGGTTACCACATAGAAAATTGTAAAAAAAAGAAACCCTGGAATGAGTAAATGTGTCAACTTTTGACTGGTACTGTACGTACGTCTCATTAACAGCTGTAAATTCCCAATAAATGACTTTCTGTAATACAATAGAGTACAATTCTAAACATGCTTTATGAGCATGAAACATTTTGATTAAGTGAACAACACATGCAATTACTGGAACTTGCCTGTATTATTTTTTTGTCAGTGCCTTGAGGTTAATTTGGAGAATTTTCTGAAATACTATCTTTTTAACTGATCGTTTGTTCCCTTCGTTGGCTTTGCCACATGTCTACGCAGGCTGTATTGGAGCCAGAGGGTGTTCCTGACAAACAGAATTTAACTTGCTGAGTGTGGTTTGTGCTCAGATTAATATACACTAAAATAAATCCATAGATAAGTCACCTATACTTTTCCAGTGAGAATGATAACAAGTGTAGTGGAATTTCTAAATACTATCAAATTAGGAGAGACAAACTTATCACACGTCAGAGTTATACTTGAACTAAATCTTTATTCAAGTAACTTATCGACAAGGGAGCTGGTCGCCATACCCACACAAGGTGGATAGACTGAGAACTGACTGAGTGGAGTTAGCTTCTGGGTGATATACTAGCTCAGGATAGGTCAAGTTAGGTGCAGCCTCAGATGACGTGCAATGGTTCCAAACACCAACCCTGCACATCCTGTGCCAGTCCTTAGGCCCCAAATACAAAGAACTTGTTGTTTTGTTTAGTACTTAGCACATTTGTCTCTAGTTTCCACCTTGAACTAGGGAAGAGAACAAGTTCACCCTAAGAGGTGACTGACGCACAGACACTGTGGAGATAAGTGATTGGTTCCCCATTACTCACGCCATCCCTTCACATGGTTTGCAATAAGCAAAGACACATTCTCCTCTGCCATATTCTCTTTCTGATATTCTGCATAGCAACAGGGACATGTGATAGACAAGCCTGACTTCTCCCCTATCTGGGCCCAAGGTGACTGAGGCCCAAATGAGGGAGGAAGTGCAGCTGCCAACACCAGACTCCGAAAGGAGATATTCTAATAACAAGAGTTTCAGCAGTTGTCATGTAAGCATATTATTAGACATCTTAATTATCTATGTTACTTAGCTAATTCTGATTTCAACACCACACAAGCAATGAGCCATTTATTACAAAATGAGGGCACCCTATCTCAGCCCATTTGTTTTGGAAATGTTGAATGAAGGCCATTTTTCAAACAATAGCATGGGGGCTGAATGTGTTTACCTCAAATTGTGAAGGACTGCACTCGCCCCAAAGCATTCATACAAATCAGGAACTGCTGGATTTGACAATGTGTTTTAACATGCAAATACTGTGACCACAAAGAGCATTCCCTGTGTTCTTGTAGCTCTGATATACAGTTTCTTCCTACTTTCAATCTGCAGAATATAATTTAATCACATAATTTCAAACCTTGCCTAAATCAATACGATCACATGAGCGAGCTAGGAGTGTAATCAACTGACCATCGTATACAAATGAAAGGGTTGAAATTATTATGTGATCATATTCAAATTTTAAGCAAGGTTTGAAATTATTATATTTGGGCTTCTTGTGGTCAATTTGCAGTCTACAAATTATTTGTAATTATGTTCCAGCCCCCCCCCCGCTCAAGAAAAAATTGGCCCATTACTGAATCTTGTTGATGATCCCTGTCCTATAGGATAAAGAATCATATAATTCCATCTGGGTTATCAGGAGGGGTCAGTCAATGAATTATGCTCGTGAGCAAACATTCTATAACTGCTGGTTGCCCAACCTTGGCGTTATACCTGTTAGAATGACACACTCCAGTTTACAGTATGTATGCACCCTTTAAGTTTGTTTATTAATCATAGAAGTAGCAGAAAAATAACATTTACAACAAAAAATGGAGATGGCCTCAATGGCACGGCCCGTGCGCTCACAGACGTCATAATGGGACAGATACTAAGAAGAGTCCTCTTTCATTCTCTATGGTCTATGGTCTCAATGCATTTGAATGTATACTGTAGAATATGACATATTAAGAGGGTTTTACCAGAGTCAGCGGAATAACCTTGAAGTGATGAGTGTGTCACAGGGCTCTCTAGGGCCAATCAATCAAAGACAGCCTATTAACATGAGGTAATGTGGTCATTTTCTGTCTTCCATTCTGCACAGACCCTACTGCTATAGTATCCCAGGGTTTCACTCTCCTGTACCATCTCACTATGATTATGACTGGCATGGAAATTTTAGAGCTTTATTCTCTTAATCAAATCACATTTATTTATTTATATAGCCCTTCGTACATCAGCTGATATTTCAAAGTGCTGTACAGAAACCCAGCCTAAAACCCCAAACAGCAAGCAATGCAGGTGTAGAAGCACGGTGGCTAGGAAAAACTCCCTAGAAAGGACAAAACCTAGGAAGAAACCTAGAGAGGAACCAGGCTATGTGGGGTGGCCAGTCCTCTTCTGGCTGTGCCGGGTGGAGATTATAACAGAACATGGCCAAAATGTTCAAATGTTCATAAATGACCAGCATGGTCGAATAATAGTAAGGCAGAACAGTTGCAACTTGAGCAGCAGCACAGCCAGGTGGACTGGGGACAGCAAGGAGTCATCATGTCAGGTAGTCCTGGGGCATGGTCCTAGGGCTCAGGTCCTCCGAGAGAGAGAAAGAGAGGAGAGAATTAGAGAACGCACACTTAGATTCACACAGGACACTGAATAGGACAGGAGAAGTACTCCAGATATAACAAATTAACCCTAGCCCCCTGACACAAACTACTGCAGCATAAATACTGGAGGCTGAGACAGGAGGGGTCAGGAGACACTGTGGCCCCATCCGAGGACACCCCCAGACAGGGCCAAACAGGAAGGATATAACACCACCCACTCTGCCAAAGCACAGCCCCCACACCACTAGAGGGATATCTTCAACCACCAACTTACCATCCTGAGACAAGGCTGAGTATAGCCCACAAAGATCTCCGCCATGGCACAACCCAAGGGGGGGCGCCAACCCAGACAGGATGACCACATCAGTGAATCAACCCACTCAGGTGACGCACCCCCTCCAGGGACGGCATGAGAGAGCCCCAGCAAGCCAGTGACTCAGCCCCTGTAATAGGGTTAGAGGCAGAGAATCCCAGTGGAACGAGGGGAACCGGCCAGGCAGAGACAGCAAGGGCAGTTCGTTGCTCCAGAGCCTTTCCGTTCACCTTCCCACTCCTGGGCCAGACTACATTCAATCGTATGACCCACTGAAGAGATGAGTCTACAGTAAAGACTTATAGGTTGAGACCGAGTTTGCGTCTCTGACATGGGTAGGCAGACCGTTCCATAAAAATCGAGCTCTATAGGAGAAAGCCCTGCCTCCAGCTGTTTGCTTAGAAATTCTAGGGACAATTAGGAGGCCTGCGTCTTGTGACCGTAGCGTACGTGTAGGTATGTACGGCAGGACCAAATCAGAGAGATTGGTAGGAGCAAGCCCATGTAATGCTTTGTAGGTTAGCAGTAAAACCTTGAAATCAGCCCTTGCTTTGACAGGAAGCCAGTGTAGAGAGGCTAGCACTGGAGTAATATGATCAAATTTTTTGGTTCTAGTCAGGATTCTAGCAGCCGTATTTGGCACTAACTGAAGTTAATTTAGTGCTTTATCCAGGTAGCCGGAAAGTAGAGCATTGCAGTAGTCTAACCTAGAAGTGACAAAAGCATGGATAAATTTTTCTGCATCATTTTTGGACAAAGTTTCTGATTTTTGCAATGTCACGTAGATGGAAAAAAGCTGTCCTTGAAATGGTCTTGATATGTTCTTCAAAAGAGAGATCAGGGTCCAGAGTAACGCCGAGGTCCTTCACAGTTTTATTTGAAACGACTGTACAACCATTAAGATTAATTGTCAGATTCAACAGAAGATCTCTTTGTTTCTTGGAACCTAGAACAAGCATCTCTGTTTTGTCCGAGTTTAAAAGTAGAAAGTTTGCAGCCATCCACTTCCTTATGTCTGAAACGCATGCTTCTAGCAAGGGCAATTTTGGGGCTTCACCATGTTTAATTGAAATGTACAGCTGTGTGTCATCTGCATAGCAGTGAAAGTTAACATTATGTTTTCGAATAACATCCCCAAGAGGTAAAAGTATATAGTGAAAACAATAGTGGTCCTAAAACGGAACCTTGAGGAACACCGAAATTTACAGTTGATTTGTCAGAGGACAAACAATCACAGAGACAAACTGATATCTTTCCGACAGATAAGATCTAAACCAGCAGCCTTTTCTAAAATTTGAGAGGAATGGAAGATTCGATATAGGCCGATACTTGAGGTGAGGAATGTGTCCTTGGTAAGTTAAAATCAAGTGAAATGCGCATCACCATTTCTGGGAGGTGTTTAATATGTCAGTATACTAGAGGCTTAGTTAGATCCACTATGTAGTCAAATGCATAACTTAATTTCCCAGCTTCCTGTTTATGCCAATACAATCTAATTTGTTGACACTATATTCATAATGCCTCAATTATTTCATTATCAGTAATCAATAAAAGCAATTATTTGTCTCCCAGAAGTACAATGGCATTAGCATTAGAGATAATGACTCTTGCCTTTATGGAGAGATTTTTGATAGTAAATTGTTTGAGACACAGTGCGATGTAGTGTGGGGTGTGTAGGGTCAAACTGACATCTACTGTTCCTGTTAAGGTGGTCATGGTAAAATTCAGGCATCGCAAGATAATTGGGTTTTAATCATGGAGATATGGACCTGGAGGCTCCTCTCACTCTGGGAGAGACATGAAATATCCAGCAGGACAGTGAGGTGCACTTGAGAGCGCACGTTACACAACACTAGGCTTGCCAGAGTAATGTGTGAGCCTGCTCATGTGGAATAGAATACACTATGGTGTACTGGAGGTGATCTTGATATGATGACCTAGCAGGCATCTTCTCGTGGGTAACAACATGGGGTTATGTGATTTTACCGTGGAGATTAGTTTGTCTGATATAAGACCTTGTTACTTTTTTGAGTCCCTTGATGGAAACAAGTCCAACAATAATTGGCTAGAGTTTCAGTTGAAGTTGTTCTCTATGAAATTAACAGCTGCAGAAAACACATTTACTTCTTCCTATAAAAACTCACTTAGTAGTGTGAATAGAAAAGGTAGCATGAAAGGCACCAGCAGCTGGTTCTTACTGCATGTGTCAAAAGTCATGAACGTTCTATAGAATCTATGCTTACAGGGAGCACAATTAATTTTAATGGGTGGTACTGCTTGTTACACATGACCGTATCCTCCACTCTGTCTGTTAATAAATGTAGTTAATGGGGCATATTGTAACAATGCACTTTGACCTGGCACATTCTATCACGCTCTCGTTACCGGTAACTACTACCCACCAGCTTTGCAGGAAACATGCTCATACAGACAATCTGTTCCTTACTGTAAAGTTTCCATAGCAACTCTGCCAGAAAACTCTAGCTTTGTTCTATGTAAAACATCGTCATGAATTTGATAAGACCAGCAATAATAGTGCCTATAGATGTCTCTACCCATCTCACATTAACAGCCATTGTTCTTCAGATGGCCACCTATTTGAAAGGATAATCTCTGAAAAGTTCTATAATTCTACTAGAGATAATGCTCTAGTCACCTCAGAACAGATTGTAAAGAATTATGCACATACGGAATAATTTCAACCATTTCACACTGGTGGGGAAAGTATCCAATTGTCATACTTGAGTAAATGTAAAGATGCCTTTTAATAGAAAATTACTCAAGTGAAAGTCTCCAGTAAAATACTACTTGAGTTAAAATCTAAAAGTATTTTGATTTAAATATACTCAAGTATCAAAAGTAAAAGTATAAATAATTTCAAAATCCTTATTAAGCAAACCAGACTGAACCATTTTGTTTTTTAAATGTACAGATAGCCAGGGGCACGCTCCAACACTCAAAGATTATTTAAAAATGAAGAATGTGTTTTGTGAGTCCGCTAGATCAGAGGCAGTAGAGATGACCAGGCATGTTGTCTTGACAAGTGCGTGAATTGGAGCATTTTCCTGTCCTGCTAAGCATTCAAAATGTAACAAGTACTTTTGTGTCAGGGGAAAATGTATGGAGTAAAAAGTACATTATTTTCTTTAGGTAGTGAAGTAAGTTGCCAAAAATATAAATGGTAAAGTACAGGTTCCCCCCCAAAAAATACTCAAGTAGTACTTTAAAGTATTTTTACTTCAGTACTTCACACCAATACCATATGATTTCTAAGTGCTTTGCTAAAGATATTTTTAAAATCGACGGGCTGATTCACTTAATTCCTTCTTACTGCAGCACCCTGCACCACCTATTGTAGAACTATTGACCTATATTTTTTTACTTGACAATTGTTTCTGGTGTTATCCCTAAGATCTGGAAAGCAGCTACATAAAGGAGGAGATCATTCTGACTTAGATCATTTGGAGACTGGACAGTAGTTATCTTGCCTTTCCAAAGTTTTAGAATCCCTGGCCATCTGTCAGCTAAGAACTTCTCACTCTATTCTAAATGTGCACCAATTCAGTTTTAGACTTGGACATAGCACCGTTTCACCTTCTATGCTTGTTTTAGATGGTGTTAAATTGCTATCATAAAAATGTGTCTGCGCTACAGACTGCTATATCTGTCCGTGAATACAGAACTAGTAAAGGCCCAGTGCACTACTTTTGTGGGGGAATTTATTTTTCTTACAAAAAACTAAATTGCCCGCACTACAGACAGCTATATTGGTCTGCTAATTAAAAATAAAATAAAAATCACCTTTATTTAACCAGGTAGTTTAGTTGAGAACAAGTTATCATTTGCAACTGCGACCTGGCCAAGATGAAGCAAAGCATTTCGACACAATACAACAGAGTTACACATGGAATAAACAAAACATAGTCAATAATACAGTAGAACAAAGAAAAAAGTGTATATATACAGTGAGTGCAAATGAGGTAAGATAAGGGAGTTAAGGCAATAAATAGGCCGTGGTGGCAAGTAATTACAATATAGCAATTAAACACTGGAATGGTAGATGTGCAGAAGATTAATGTGCAAGTAGAGATACTGGGGTGCAAAGGAGAAAGATAAATAAATAAAATAAATAAATACAGTATGGGGATGAGGTAGGTAGATACATGGGCTGTTTACAGATGGGCTATATACAGGTGCAGTGATCTGTAAGCTGCTCTGACAGCTGGTGCTTAAAGCTAGTGCGGGATATGTGAGTCTCCAGCTCCAGAGATTTTTGCAATTCGTTCCAGTCATGGGCAGCAGAGAACTGGAAGGAAAGACTACCAAAGGAGGAATTGGCTTTGGGGGTGACCAGGGAGATGTAGCACGCGCTCCAGCAGGTATGAGTGGGTGCTGCTATGGTGACCAGTGAGCTGAGATAAGGCGGGGCTTTACCTAGCAGAGACTTGTTGATAACCTGTAGTCAGTGGGTTTGGCGATGAGTATGAAGCGAGGGCCAACCAACGAGAGCGTACAGGTCGCAATGGTGGGTAGTGTATGGGGCTTTGGTGACAAAACGGATGGCACTGTGATAGATTGCATCCAGTTTGTTGAGTAGAGTGTTGTCATCTATAAAATAGCCTCCATCACCGAAGTCGAGGATCGGTAGGATGGTCAGTTTTACGAGGGTCTGTTTGGCAGCATGAGTGAAGGATGCTTTGTTACGATATAGGAAGCTGATTCTAAATTTAATTTTGGATTGGAGATGCTTAACTTCTTGGCGACGGGGGCAGTATTGATATAGCTTGGATGAATAAGCTGTTTGAATGATGCTAAATGATGCTAAAACTGTTTGAATGATGAGAGTATAACATAACTCATATGGCAGGCAAAAACCTGAGAAAAATCCAACCAGGAAGTGGGAAATCTGAGGTTTGTAGTTTTTCAACTCTTTGCCATTCCAATATACAGTGTAAATAGGGTAATATTAAGGTTTCCACTAATGTCAACAGTCTTTAGAACTTTGTTTCAGGCTTCTACTGTGAAGGAGGGCTGAATGAGTGTGTTTGGCAGAGCAGAGCCAGGTGTTTGGCAGAGTGCCTTGCATGGTTTGCTTTTTCCGTAAAGTTTTTTTGAAATCTCACACAGCGGTTGCATTAAGGAGAAGTATATCTCTAATTCCATGCATAACACTTGTATTTTCATCAACATTTACGATGAGTATTTCTGTGAATTGATGTGGCTCTCTGCAAAATCACCGCATGTTTTAGAACTACTGAACGTAACGCGCAAATGTAAAATTTGATTTAAAATATAAATATGCACTTTATCGAACATAACAAATGTATTGTGTAACATGAAGTCATATGAAGATCATCAAAGGTTAGTGATTCATTTTATCCCTATTTGTGCTTTTTGTGACTCTCTTTGGCTGGAAAATTTTAATTATGAGATTTGTTGTTTTTGAATTTGGTGCCCTGCACTTTCACTGGCCGTTGGCGAGGTGGACGCTACCGTCCCACATATCCCAGTGAGGTTTATGTGAGTCTGAAAGGAGAGTTTACAATCTAACCAGATATCTAGGTATTTGTAGTTGTCCACGTATTCCAAGTCAGTGCCGTCCAGAGTAGTGATGCTGGACGGGCGAGCAGGCACCCCTACACCCTGCGGCAGACAATTGTTATGTATGCCATTCCCCCAACTGTTGACCAGGCTGTTAGAGCTGCAATGTGACTTTGTTGCCTTACAGAAAGCGCTGGTTGGTTTAAAACTTGTACGTAATACAGGCGAGACGAAATAATGTATGTTGTGGCAAACCTCTTCAAGGTTAGGAGCGTTTGTCACAAACTAAGTGGTAAACTGTCACCAAATCACCCAAGAATGAGAGTTCTTTCGAACAGGACAGTACCTGTGTGTTTGTTTCTCCGTCCTGGTCCACCCAGGCAGTAAGCCAGGGCAAGGATAGCAGGGTTTGGTACACGAATCGGGTTCTCCGTAGGTCCAGGTCCAAACGCCAACAGTTAAGTCCAAAACAATCCAGCTCATACACGGTAAATCCAGCCAATCTCTATAGTCTCTTTCTCTATTGTTTATAGCTCCTTCCAGCACTCTCTCTTCCTCTTCCTGGTTTTTCTTTGTGCGGTTTTAGGACTTTGTCCATGAGCCGTTGAATGGTGGCTGGGGCCCCGTGTAAGCCGAATGGCACAACTGTGTATTGAAACAAACCGTCAGGTGTTGCAAAGGCTGTCTTTTCTTTGGCCCTGGGGGTCAGAGGAATTTGCCAGTACCCTTTTGTCAGATCAAGGGTCGTAATGTACCGAGCATGACCAATTTTCTCCAGTAGTTCATCTACTCGGGGCATGGGGTAGGCATCAAACTTCGAGATTTCATTTACCTTCCGACAGTCGTTACAGAACCGCAAAGACCCATCGGGCTTGGAGACCATCACAATTGGGCTAGACCACTCACTATGTGACTCTTCGAAAACTCCAGCTGTCAACATTTTCTCAGTCTCTGCTCTAATCGCGGCCCATCGAGCCTTGGGTACCCGATATGGCCTCATACTCACTTTTCTCCCTGATAGGGAAACTATATATCATGAGCCGTAACCTCAGTTCGGCCAGGTACCTCTGAAAACACATCTGTTTTTCTGGATCAGGGTCTTTACTTCCTGTACTTGCGCTGGGGACAGAGTGGGTGAAATATTTACTTCGGCTGTCTCCTGAATGTGTGTGGGGTTTGTGACCATTCGTGTTTCTCTCTTTCCATGCTTTTAACAGGTTTATGTGATAAATCTGTTCCTGGGGCCGTCGACCTGGCTGTCGGACCCGATAATTGACTTCTCCTATTCTCTCCAGTACTTCATATGGCCCTTTCCATGTGGCTAGTAGTTTACACTCTACTGTGGGGATCAGCACTAACACCTTATCTCCCGGTTGAAATTCCCTCAGGGTAGCCTGCCGGTTATGTGTGCCGCTGGTGTTGTGTTTGTCTCATGTGCTCTCTGACGATGGGCATGACTGTGGCTATCCTGTCTTGCATTGCCGTGATGTGCTCTGACACTAGTATACGGGGTGGATTGGTGCTCCCAGGTTTCCCGGGCGATGTCTAAGATTCCCCGGGGATGCCTCCCATATACCAGCTCAAAGGGAGAAAACCCCAGCGAGGCTTGAGGAACCTCTAATGGCAAACATCAGATACGGCAACATGCAATCCCAGTTTTTCCCATCCTTTTCGATTACCTTCCTGAGCATTGACTTCAGGGTTCGGTTGAATCTCTCAACCAGCCCGTCTGTCTGAGGATGGTAAACCGATGTCCTCAACTGTTTCACCTGCCACAGTTTACAAAGGTCCGCCATAAGGCGGGACATAAAGGGGGTCCCCTGGTCGGTAAGGATCTCCTTTGGAACCCCTACCCTGGTGAACAAGAGCACTAATTCCTTTGTGATATTTTTGGAAGTCATCGTCCGAAGGGGAATGGCTTCTGGGTAGCGAGTGGCATAATCTAGAATGACCAGAATGTATTGGTGCCCTCTGGCGGATTTGGTTAGTGGGCCCACTAAATCTCAAATGGCGTTTCGATTATGGGGAGTGGCACTAACGGGCTTCTAAAAGCTGGTCCGGGGAGCTGTTAACTGGCACTCTGGGCACTCTCCATAATGACGAGCCACTTCAGCTTGAATTCCTGGCCAGTAAAACCTCCTTACAATCCGGTCTCTGGTTTTATCGATACCAAGGTGTCCACCCAGAATGTGCCCATGAGCTAGATCCAGTACTGTCCTCCGGTACCGAGTGGGAACCAATAACTGTTCCACCACATCAACCCCTATTTTCGAGACTCTTTTTCATGATGAAGTGGGGAAAACTATTAGGCATCATCCCACCATTTATGGGAGTACCATCTACGACCTGCACATCTGCTCTGGCTTGTTGCAGGGTTAGATCCTGGTTTTGGGCCCTCCCAAAATTAGTCGAGGACTCTGCCAGGTCTGCTGGTTCTAGATCGTCGTCCTCTGGATTCAGATCGACCCCAGCCCCACTAGTACCGGGCTGTTTGTTATCAGTGAGGTTTGCCACTTCATCCTCCCCTACTAGCACCTGTGATGTTGTCCCCTGGGAGACCTCTTTTCTTGGCTCATACACGGTAAATCCAGTCTCTCTATAGTCTCTTTCTCTATTGTTCATAGCTCCTTTCAGCACTCGCTCTTCCTCTTCCTGGTTTTTCTTGACCCTTTATCTGTGAGTCGGCTCCACCTTCTGAGGGTTCCCCTTGCTTCTGGGACTTGTAGTTTTGGCGGTCAGCCATTTTGTGATCTGTAGTTCTTCCAGGGGTGGCCATTTTAGTGATCGGGCAGAGCCCGTTTATTAGTTCTGCTCTCACATATCTGCCACTTATCACTCGACCCCCTTAATATATAATAATAATATATGCAATTTAGCAGACGCTTTTATCCAAAGCGACTTACAGTCATGTGTGCATACATTCTACGTATGGGTGGTCCCGGGGATCGAACCCACTACCCTGGCGTTACAAGCGCCATGCTCTACCAACTGAGCTACAGAAGGACTTTGCCACAATATGTTGTTCTCTAGTTCTGTTACGATGAACTACATATTTATTAATTGGATGTTTCTCCCATCGATCAGGTTCCCGCCTAAAATTATCTGGACATTTGGATTGACATAGATCTTACATCTCCTTAAATAGAAGCAGGCAGATAGTACAGTCAACTTTCCTGCCAGTTCTTGAATATGTTGACACCATTTACTAGATTGCAGCAGCCACTAGTCTTAAACCTTTAGATGCCGTCTACCATAGCAGGGTTTCCCAAACTCTGTCCTGGGGAACGACCCAGGTGCACGTTGAATTTTTTTGCCCTAGCACTACACAGCTGATTGAAATAATCAAAGCTTGGCAATGAGTTGGTTATTTGAATCAGCTGTATAGTGCTTGGGCTAAAACCAAAACGTTCACCCAGGGGGGGCCCCAGGACCAAGTTTGGGAAACCGTGTGCCATAGCTCCCTTTGCTTTACCATAGGTGACAGTACTAACCACTGCATCCTGTATCAAAAGGTTGTCTAGTCCTTATTAAAGTCCCATAGATGACATCATTATTCCCTTTTTTGTTAACAAAGCTCTACTACACAAGCTTCCAACTTACCTAACGTAGTTGCTAATGTATAAAGGAATGGGTTACAAAATTCCTTGCATCTTGATTCCCTGGTGCTGCTAGGGCAGTTTAGGACTGAATTGAGGATTGCAGTTGTGTCGATTTGATTGTGGTGCTTTATTTGTCGAAATGGTGGTATTGAGGTTGTACCTTGTGGTTATTTTTATTCTTCTTGTACATTTTTCTTCCTGTTTGTGAGAAAATGTTTGTAGTCAGGGCACTGTTGTGTCTGACTGATTAAATTATGACGTGCTATTTTATCAAATCGATTACCTAACGTTTGATTACATGATTGAATTAAACGATGCAACAATTAACTCATTAACCTGGGGCACCACGGAAGTATTAGTTTATATAGAGCGGCTATCTCCCGAATCCACTCTTGAAGATCTTTTATATCAATAGCAGTCAATTATAAATCGTCACCTTATTTAGTCTCATCTGAACGTCGTAAAATTATTGGTTATCTTCACAAACCTTGCCTAACAAGTTGAATCAGCAATACGAAAATTGGCTTAATTATTTATTTACTAAATAACTAAATAATCACACAGAATTACATATACACAGGATGGATCATACATCGATTACTAATCATGTCATAAAAGAAAGTCCCTAGCGGATGAAACCGATATGATGGCTGGTTACACAAAGAAAGGGAGTTGGGTTTGAATGAAAGAGCGGGAAGACTGAAGAACAGAAGGGTTTTGGGTCTCTATCAGAACTTGAGCAGCTATGCAACCGTAAATACAGAATCTTATGCATTCTAATAACCGCTGTCATGACGATGCCCTCTTTGGGTATAGCAAGCCCCATCCCCCTCTCCCTGCCTCCCCTTTTCCTCCTTCAACTAGGCTGCTGTGGTCAGAGATGTCGTAAATTTCTGAGGATCTCCTCATGGACACACAGTATAAGAGGCAGAGTAAATTTTAATATAGCAAAAAGGAATTTCTTCCACCTCACAGAACTTGAGTTACGAACAAATTTCATGTTCCGGAGAAAGTATAAAAGCTCTGTGAAGAATCCAGCTGCGAACTGGTCCGTTTGTTACATCTTGGGGAAGCTCATGGGAGATGGTGTGGCCACATTACCATAATGCTGTTTATATAATAGCCTCAGATATGAGGTTTACATCTAATTGTTGTATAAGATGAATGAGTGAGTATGATACTGTTTGTAAAATTGTGTAATATGATTTTGGACTGTTTAATGAAGGAAAATACAATTCTTTTTTTGATTTGAACTAAGTCAGAGGACTGCCCCTGAGCCCAGTTAGGGTCAGGCATCCTGGAACAGCCCCTTTTTCTGCAATCTCAAATAAAATCCAACTTTGAGAAATTATCACCAGACCATGTTTTTCTCTATTAGGAGAGAACGAAGGTTGTAGACCATTGCTGAATCTTTTAACCATACCTGTTAAATCTTAGACATTTATTTACCATACCTTATCCGTGGTTAAATCCAGTGGAACAGTCACTTTACAATAGTGCATCTAAATCTTAAAGGGGGGGGTGAGGGATTACTTATCCTATCCTAGGTATTCCCGACAGAATAAGAACAATTCTTTGATATTAATTACTAGTCTGCAGCTAGGAATTCGGTATCATTTAAAGCGAAGAACGACAACCGCCGAAACAACATCCATTCTATAACAAATGAAGGAATGTCCCGCTGAACTAACCACTATAACCACAACAGAGAGAGGGAGAGAGACAGACAATTCTACAAAAGAAACAAACGTTTCATCAGCGATCAAGACGACACACTGAGCGAGAAGTTACTACAGAGTTGATAATTATAACAATTGAAATGCTAATCCTTTACACGTGAACGCTCACTCATTCAGGAACAATTGCAATCTATATATATATATATATATACATACATACATGCATGCATCTTCTCAGCTGACCCCCACTCCCCGTTTTGTCCACCAAGTCGCGATGCCAGTTTAGCCCACTAGGGCACATTCCATTATCACTTCTTGTAACCATATATACGGTGTTTGTTTATGCATTTCTGTGAATGACTTAGTTAGTAATAAAATAAATGATTTAAGACAATTGATGTATAGATGACTCATAGTGAAGACTGGGTTCGTGCAGATAACCAACAATTTACGACGTTTGGAATGAGACTAACGTGAGGTAAAGTAAATAATTCATTAATCAGAAGACTATGGATCAGATATGAAAATATCTGAATGGTTATATTAGGAAATTATAACCTTGTAATCTGAATATTTTTCCTTGGTGTCCCGACTTCCTAGTTATTTACAGTTATATGATTAATCAGTTAATCACGTAATACTAATTACAGAGAATCTTTGATAAAACTAAGTCTTCAATTTAATGATAGTAAAGACACGATACCGCCCATTTGGAAAAGGAAAATGCAAGATATATATTTATATATTTACACTGAGCTAAGCTTGGATAGATGGGTCGAAGATAGAAGACTGGTTTGGCCAGCAGAGCTCGCCCTTGTCCCTTGTAGAATCTGTCTGGTCATAGTGTCGTAGAGCGGATACGTTGAAGTACCCTGTCGTTCTCAGAAGCTTGTCTGTCCTTTCCTAGGCAAAGTACGTTTACAGCTGCTGCTGATAACTCGACGTATAGGATGTATCACTTCTTCAGTGAATAAGAGTTCAAAGTTCATACCAAGTTGCCATACTCAGCTCGTGCTGTATTCTGGCTGGTCTAGTCGAACTTCACCATTCCAGCGTGTTGATCGTCACCTCCACATTGAAATTCTCCCTTTTTAACCATGAGGACAGCTGTCCTAATATTTCTTGAACTAAATGTTAATTTCGTTAGGTTGTAGTTGAAATTAGCCCTTTTTAAACGTATGGACACCAGTCCTCACGTCACCGGGAACTAATTGACTTCCATCAATGGGCTTTTGTAGTGGAGAAGAGAAGGGCGTGTTTCATAGTTCTCAACCAACGTCTGTTCACTTGAGCCACTGAGTGAGCATAGTTTACTTTATGAAAACAATTCTCTCATTTCGAAGCTAAAATTACATTTAGTCTTTTCACAAATAGTTTCATATTTAAACATTTAACAATTTCCAATTCTACTATAATGTGTAGACTTTCAAGATACAATTTGTCATCCAATCTTCAGATATAATGTCCCAGACACCAACTGATCTGACATCATATTCTTAAAGTACCAACGGACACTTTCAACTGGTTGGATTACAGAAATATTGTTATTTTCCCCAACCTTTTTATGTTGCCATACTAACAAAGGACTTTCCAATAGTCCATTCTGTAGAGTGGAGAGAAAATGGTTAACCTCTTACCTCCACCCGACACGCAGGCGTCCCATCTAGACATCTGGAAATGCAAATGTGCTATGCTAAATGCTAATAGCACTCGTTAAAACTCAAATGTTCATTAAAATACACATGCAGGGTACTGAATTAAAGCTACACTTGTTGTGAATCCAGCCAACGAGTCAGATTTTTTAAATGCTTTTCGGCGAAAGCATGAGAAGCTATTATCTGATAGCATGCAACACCCCTAAAGACCCGCACGGGACGTAAACAAAATAATTAGCATAGTCGGCGCTACACAAAATGCAGAAATAAAATATAAAACATTCATTACCTTTGACCATCTTCTTTGTTGGCACTCCTAGATGTCCCATAAACATCACTATTGGCTCTTTTTTCCGATTTAAATCGGTCCATATATAGCCTAGATATCGATCTATGAAGACTGTGTGATCAAGGAAAAAAAAGTGTTTTTTATATAACGCAACGTCATTTTTTTTAATTAAAAAAGTCGACGATAAACTTTCACAAAACACTTCGAAATACTTTTGTAATGCAACTTTAGGTATTAGTAAACGCTAATAATTGATCAAATTGATCACGAGGCGATGTATATTCTATAGCTGTACGTCTTGAAATAATGTCCGGATAAATCTCAACCAAAATATCCGGTCGGAGACCGGAGGAAATGGGCTGTCTCTTGTCCGTTTTGACCAAGAAACAAATCCAAGGCAAATGACAAGACTGTTGACATTGTGTGGAAGCTGTAGGTATTGCAACCTCTGCTCTAATACATTCAAGTGGCGCATTGATATATTTTCCAGTTTTCAGTGATCAGATTTTCCTGCGCTTTTCGATGAAACGCACGTTCTGTTATAGTCACAGCTGTGATTTTAACCAGTTTTAGAAACGTCTGAGTGTTTTCTATCCACACATACTAATCATATGCATATACTATATTCCTAGCATGAGTAGCAGGGCGCTGAAATGTTGCGCAATATTTAACAATATTCAAAAAAGTAGGGGGTAGGATCAACAGGTTAATGGTATTTATGGGGGGTCATAAACCTCCCCCAACAGGGCAACGTCATGACAGCACCATTGGGAATGAGACCCTGGTCTTAATTGGGCTTCCCTGAATAAATACATTTTAATAATAAAAAATAATACATGTAGGCCAATTGGGGCTGTATTTTGTTGATATCCCATGCCCGTCCTGTGGATTGAAGTATCCTAATTATCTAGGTTGTTTTTGGACTCTCTGTTTTGCTTGCTAGCAGCATGATTGATGGTACCTCAAAGATAACATTTCTCTTTGCCTGAGACAGACTCAACTATGTTTCATCTGCAGATTAGACCTGCAGTAATTAAATTTGAATCACAAAGCATTCTGTGTTTCAGCTTCACTTCCTCCACTCAGGAATGTTAATCATAGAGAATTTGACATGTTTAATTCTTGAAACAATGTTGAGGCAGCTATCACATTTAGGAGGTCCAGCTACTTTTCAGTTTTTTTTATCTTGTAGTGATCGCCTCTCAGTTGCGGTAATAACACATACTTTGTCTTAGGCCAGATCTAAATAGACTGGTGTGTGTTGTATCTTAGCAAGATTACCTTCAGAGAGCAGAGCATATTTGTGTGGGGACATTGTGATTCATCCAAGCAATACAATACATGCAGTGTGTACCCCTACCCTAGGGGAGTTCACTGGAAAAGTGTGACAGTGATAGCTACTATGCTGCTGCCTTAAATAAGCCTTCAATTACATAATGCAAGAGGAACAACAAAGCTATTTGGTTAACTGATTGGTGAAAGATTTCTGATATTTTTTTTGTTTTTCAGTATTATAGTATTGCTCTATGACTGTGTATGGTCATTGCTGCTATGCACAACATGTTCTAGGTCTCATCCTTATGGCCTGTCATTGGGTTTGGGAATACTGGTAGCTTCCTAGAGATACACAGTACTTAAGAGGAGAACGTGTGTGAACATTTTTCAAAGAAAGCTGATGCTGTATACTGGCCATTTGGGTTGGATCCGTGCTATCCGGTATTCTTGGGACTTCCGTGAAGTTGAAATGTATAAAAGGGTTAAGGTAAGGGTTGGGACGTCCCAAGGCTTCCGGATAGCACTGATCGTTGGTTTTGGGGAGGGTCTGGGGGTGGCTTTGACCCATTATTTGGATTCCTCAAGTCTTAAACATTGGTAAGAAGTGGTTTGGTCCAAATTTGGATGTTGGGTGCTATATTTATTGAATATTATATGAACCCTAGAATTTGAAATGGGCAATTGGGGTGCAATCAATGACCTTAATTTCTCAGAGTTCAAATGATCTTTCAACAAAATGTTTGCGGAATCCTGATATCTGTTTCAAACTAAAGAAACTGTTTCAGAACAATCTTCTTTCTTGTGCATTTTGATGTGGAACACTGTGTTTTATGGTCTTAGCTGACAGCAGACCCCTTCCCACCAACCTCTTGACAGCTCAGCTCCCTTCCAGAGCTATTTTTAGCCATTAGCTCTTTCCCTCCCTATCTCCTCCCTCTCTCTCTCCCACTGATGTGATGTGGTTCGGGGTGAGCTTCCACCAAGACTGACCCTGTTTTCTTCTGTTATCCATTATCTCAAAATATAACATTACTGGAGCATCCCTTCAAAAATACATCACGCACTACATGTATGTGGACACCTGCTTGTCGAACATCTCATTCCAAAATAATGGAGTTGGGCTCTCTTTCCTGCTATAACAGAAGGCTTTCCACTAGATTTTGGAACATTGTTGCGGGGACTTGCTTCCATTTCCCTTCACTGGAACTAAGGGGCCTAGCCTGAACCATGAAAAACAGTCCCAGACCATTATTCCTCCTCCACCAAACTTTACATTTGGCACTATGCATTGGGGCAGGTAGCATTCTCCTGGCATCCGCCAAACCCAGATGGTGAAGCGTGATTCATCACTCCAGAGAACGCGTTTCCACTTCTCCAGAGTCCAATGGCGGCGAGCTTTACACCACTCCAGCCTGTGCTTGGCATTGCATGGTGATCCTAGGCTTGTGTGCAGCTGCCAATGTTTGCATGACTGTGTGCTCATTTTTATACACCTTTTCAGCCATGGGTGTGGCTGCAATTGCTGAATCCACTCATTTGAATGGGTGTCCACATACTTTTGACTCCAATTTATACATGACAATGGAGGGACATGCAAATGTATCAGTAATGATGACTCATTCTGGGTAGCTGGTTCTTTTATTCATTACACCTAATACTAAGTCACAGCCTAGTTCTCCCCTATTACTGAGTCCCATACAGTGATACTAATAGTATTGTTACTTAATGGGTTTTGTCCAGATTTGAATATTCAGGCGCGAAAACCATCCTCTGGAATAGGAGAGCCATGTAATGATGAAATAGATTTCAGACATAAAAATAGTGTTTTATTGTTTATTTAGTAGTCTACAGTGTGTATAAGACTTCCACAGAAGTTCAGAGAGGTGTGTAGAGTGCACTTCTGTCTTTTTACGCTTCACTGTGCACTGACAGGGGATAACTTGCACGCAACAGTGTGGATGTATGTGTGCTTGTGCTTCTGTGTAAGAGGGAGTGGAGGAGAAAGAACACCAGTGAGTGGGGGAGAGGGAGCCGTAGAAAGAACAGAGTAGGGGAGAGAGAGCAAGAGAGCAAATCTAAAGTAAGAGAGAGAGCGCGAGAGAAAGCAAATTGAAAGCAAATCAAAAGCAAGAGAGCGAAGGAGAGAGAAACCAAGGGACGTCTTAACACATTGCCGTGACATGCAGGTGTATGTCACAATTCCCAGGAAAGGTGATCTTGTGTGAATTTAAATGGGCTTTAGACAGAGGATTCCCTTCACTTGGAGTGGAGCTGCTCTCTGTTCTGTAGTGTAGTGAAGCGGAGCAGAAAGAACAGGAGGAGAGCAGAGGAGTGAATTGGTCCCACTTCCCATGCAGCCCAACTGTTTGACAGATGGCATGATCCTTGGTTCTAACCCAGCTACTGCCCTTTTGTGCTCTGAGGTACTGTATGTTTCCTACCTTGCTTTAGCGAAGCTTATGTCTACAGTATACATACATGTATTGTACATGCTGTACTGTAATGCTTTGAATGTGCTTGTGTGAATGGAACTGTACTGTGTGTTTAAAATGAATGAGCACAAGTTCCGTGATCACTATGTCATCATACTACAGGCTAGTGGTAGTTTATCATCACTTCATCGATATCTTATCAGTCACCTTTGAGGGATTTTCTGTTGGTTCATTGCATTCTTCAGTTCATTTTTTCATTTGGCAGGAGATGCATGTTTGGTCACTAACCTTTGATTACATAAATTAGGTGATGTAGTGTAATAAATGGAAGTTTAGCTGAAGGGCAGCTGAGGAGAGCACCCTATGGTAAACACTTTCCTCTAGAGTCTGCATCCACCTGCACCTTTTATCAGGCGTCTGTTGTCAAGCAAAATGATGCTGCTGGTTGCCACTGCCTGAAAAGGCACACACCTACTGTGGAAAAATACCTTGTCCCTGCACCTTCCTCGCCTTCTAATTTATATCAGTCCCTGAGCAATAATAGCCAGTGACGTGTAAGAATACAGTGTAATTATCTCTGCCCCAAGAGAGGAACAAGTCTGATTAATGTTGTGTACATGGAACATAATGTGCGGTACGTAGGGGAGAGATGGGGAATGACCATGTATTGTAGTTGCACATTCTGGGTGGGTATGAATTCCTAGTACTGTTCAAGTCAATGGAAAATGCATAACAACACCAATTTTGCTCCAGATTTGTAAAGAGCCTGAGGTTATATTGTTGAAAAAGTTACATTGAACTAGTAAACAATGGTAGCTCTTGAGTGAAAAAATGACCCCTTCATTGCATCAAATAGATACTTCTAAGATCAGAGAGCACTCAATGACTCTGTCACATTTTGATAATCATCTTTTCTGGTATAAATAATATGTTAAACATGGAGGTCTCTAATGCTTCACTTGGAACAGTTTACTTTATTCCTGCTCATTATGATGAATGTTTTAATCTCATAGATTATTAAACAGAAGTGTGACTGAAGCAAAGGGATTACTTGAAATGAGGCATAAAGTGGACAAATAACTAAGAGGATAATTACCTCATTTGATTTAGGGCCGGATTCAAGCAAAGCTGCCTTGCATGTCTAGACATAGTTTTGTTCTGTTTAGAAGTCTGCTGGAAACATATTGAGATCCGGCGTTGCGTTAGAGGAATTTATCTTTCTCTCCCTCTCTCTCTCTCTCTCTCTGTGTGTCAGGACGTCTGAGTTACCAGTTTAGATGTCTTATGTGTTCCTTCATAGCCCTGAGAACAGTCCATAAAATAGAGCTGTTTTTTACTCTCATATCCTCTCTAATTCTTCAGATGCATTTGAAGGGCACAAACAACAGTTGGCTGTATTCATGTGTCATGTCATTGGCACTGGCTGAGGTATAAAACAAATGGCATACACTATGATGGCTTTACATCACTGCTATGCATTAGCACTTAAATCAAGACAAATATGCATTGATACTTCTCATCAAGTTCACATTATTCATTTTGACGTGAGCGCAAAAGCATGGCCACCTCCTTCATGCAGACTTGGGTGCCAGCTGGACGTCATGCATATGGGAAATGGACTGAAACATGGAGACAGATTCAAGGCATAGACATTACAATCTGGAGCTGTGTGGTGTTTGGTCTCTTTATTTCAGCCTTTTTCTTCTGCATTTGTTCTATTTTAGGTTTTCATTGAATTCCACAGAATCATGATTGATGGTAAACATCCTCCTGCATTCCTCTGGGTCACTCCCTCTATTCATCTAGACCCCATTGATCCTCTCATTAATAACTGTAGGTTTCGTAAAAGGCATGCTGCACAGCACTGCCTTCCCCTGCTAGGTGCCAATTCTCCCAGCCAGGGTGACAAAGTATGTGAGTTGGTAATCCACCGGGGGTCTGAGCAGTGGAGGAAAACCTGCTGTGTTCCATGTTTTCACCCATGTCCAGCTTAATGGGCAGATCTGGGATATTGGGCTCTGACTCGTCGTAATGAGTTATAAGAGAGAAGACTTTTGCCTTTCGTAGTGGATAGAATATTGGTTATCGTGATTTACGTCCCATTGAAAACCAGGACCTAGGCTGAATCCTCCAGAAATTAGCAAGATCTATCTTGTTATACAATGTATGACATTTAATCTGTAGGACATGTTTTCTGGCTATTTTTAGACAACAAAAAACATTTACCTTTTATTTTGAATCTTATTTTAAAGATGAACAGAAGTAAGCAATACAACCATAAAGATCAGCAAGACATGAGTAAGTGTCAGTAAAGAGGATCCCTTGTGTCAAATAGGAATAATGCACAGATTCTTGAAGACCCAACCCATGACAATATTCAGGAAGCTCTCTCTCATCCATTTATATGCAGATCATAGTCTTATACTCAGCTGATCTCTCCCCAGTTTTTGTGTTAAACGTTCTACAACGAAGCTTTCTTTGCCCTTAACCTTGTTCTGAACACCTCCAAAACAAAGGTAATGCGATTTGGTAAGAACAATTCCCCTCTCTCCAATGATGTGATTGCTACCACTGAGGGTTTAGAGCTTGAGATAGTCACCTCATACAAGTACTTGGGAGTATGGCTAGATGGTACACTGTTCATCTCTCAGCACATATCAAAGCTGCAGGCTAAGGTTAAATCTAGACTTCGTTTCCTCTATCGTAATCACTCCTCTTTCACCCCAGCAGCCAAACTAACCCTGATTCAGACGACCATCCTAACCCATGCTAGATTACGGACACACAATTAATAGATCGGCAGGTAAGGGTGCTCTTGGGTGGCTAGATGTTCTTTACCATTCGGCCATCAGATTTGCCACCAATGCTCCTTATAGGACACATCACTGCACTCTATAATCCTCTGTAAACTGGTCATCTCTCTATACCCGTCGCAAGACCCACTGGTGAATGCTTATTTATAAAAACCTCAAAACCCTTTTAGGCCTCCCTGCCCCTTATCTCAAATCAAATCAAATTGTATTTGTCAGATACACATGTTAGCAGATGTTATTGTGAGTGTAGTGAAATGCTTGTGCTTCTAGTTCCGACCATGCAGTAAACAAGTAATCTAACCTAACAATTTCACAACAACTACCTTATAAACACAAGTGTAAAGGAATAAGAATATGTACATAAAAATATATGAATGAGTGATGGCCGAACGGCAAAGGCAAGATGCAGTAGATGGTATAGAGTACAGTATATACATATGAGATGAGTAATGTAGCGTATGTAAACATTAGATGAAGTGGCATTGTTTAAAGTGGCTAGTGATACATTTATTACATCCATTTTTACACTATTAAAGTGGCTAGAGTGGAGTCAGTATGTTGGCAGCAGCCACTCAATGTTAGTGATGGCTGTTAAACAGTCTGATGGCCTTGAGATAAAAGCCTACCACTGTAGTGTCGTCCGCAAACCTGATGATTTGAGTTGGAGGCGTGCATGGCCATGCAGTCGTGGGTGAACAGGAAGTACAGGAGAGGGCTGAGAAGGAAGGCACCCTTGTGGGGCCCCAGTGTTGAGGATCAGCAGGGTGGAGATGTTGTTACCTACTCCCACTACCTGGGGGCGGCCCATCAGGAAGTGCAGGACCCAGTTGCACAGGGTGGGGTTGAGACCCAGGGTCTTAATGACGAGTTTGGAGGGTACTATGGTGTTAAATGCTGAGCTGTAGTCGGTGAACGGCATTATTACATAGGTATTTCTCTTGTCCAGATGGGTTAGGGTGAGATACTACTGCATCCCTCATCCTCCATACTGTACAACACCCGTTTAACATTCTGTTAAAGCACACACATCCCTGGGTCCCTCTTTTCAGTTCGCTGCAGCTAGCGACTGGAACGAGCTGCAAAAATCAGTAAAACTGGACAGTTTTTTAAATCTACATCTCTTCATTCAAAGACTCATTCATGGACACTTACTGACAGTTGTGGATGCTTCGCGTGATGTATTGTTGTCTCTACTAGAGGTCGACCGATTAATCGGAATGGCCGATTTAATTAGGGCCGATTTCAAGTTTTCATAGCAATTGGACATCGCAATTTTTGGGCGCCGACTTGCCGATGTTATTTTTTTTTTAAATGTATTTTTTACATCTTTATTTAACTAGGCAAGTCAGTTAAGAACACATTCTTATTTTCAATGACAGCATAGAAACGGTGGGTTAACTGCCTCGTTCAGGGGCAGAATGGCGGATTTTCACATTGGATCCCCGAGCTGACAATCTTGCAACCTTACAGTTAACTCATCCAACGCAATAACGACCTGCCTCTCTCTCATTGCACTCCACAAGGAGACTGCCTGTTACGCAAATGCAGTAAGCCAAGATAAGTTGCTAGCTAGCATTAAACTTATCTTATAAAAAACAATCAATCATAATCATTAGTTAACTACACACGGTTGATGATATTATCTAGCGTGTCCTGCGTTGCATATAATCTGACTGAGCATACAAGCATACAAGAATCTTAAGTATCTGACTGTGCGGTGGTAGTCTGAAGCAGGCGTGTAAACATTCATTCAAACAGCACTCTCATGCGTTTTTCCACCAGCTCTTCTTTGTGCATCAAGCATTGCACTGTTTATGACTTCAAGCCTATCAACTCCCAAGATGAGGCTGGTGTAACCGAAGTGAAATGGCTGGCTAGTTAGCGCGCGCTACTCGCTCTAAGCCTTGGGGTGATTGTTTCCCTTGCTCTGCATGGGTAAAGCTGCTTCGATGTGGTGGCTGTTGTTGTTGTGTTGCTGGTTCGAGCCCAGGGAGAAGCGAGGAGAGGGACGGACGCTATACTGTTACACTGGCAATACTAAAGTGACTATAAGAAGATCCTATTGTCAACAGTTAATTAAATACAAATGGTGTAGAGGGAAATAGTCCTATAATTCCAATAACTAAAACTTCTTACCTGGGAATATTGAAGACTCATGTTAAAAGGAACCACCAGCTTTCATATGTTCTGAGCAAGGAACTGAAACTTTAGCTTTTTTACATGGAACATATTGCACTTTTACTTTCTTCTCTAACACTTTGTTTTTGCATTATTTACTTGAGGCCAAATTGATTTTATTGATGTATTATATTAAGTTAAAATAAGTGTTCATTCAGTATTGTTGTAATTGTCATTATTTCGAATACATAAAAAAAAAACGTCCGATTAATCGGTATCGGCTTTTTGGTCCTCCAATAAGGCATTGAAAAATCATAATCGGTTGACCTCTAGTCTCTACCTTCCTGCCCTTTGTGCCGTTGCTTGTGCCCAATAATGTTTGTACCATGTTTTGTGCTGCTGCCATGTTGTGCTGCTACCATGTTGTGTTGCTACCATGCTATGTTGTTGTCTTATGACTGTTTTTATGTAATGTTGTGGTGTCTCTTGATGTGATTTGTGTTTTCTCCTATATCTTTTTTTTTTTAAATTCCAACCCCCTTCCCCTCAGGAGGCCTTTTGCCTTTTGGTAGGCCGTCAATGTAGATAAGCTTTTTTTCTCACTGACTGACACTGAGTTAAATAAAGATTTGATAAAATAAATACAATAAAAAATGTTAAATCCAATGGGTAATGAGTAATATTGCAGCACTGAGACAGTATTAACATCCATAAAGACTACTTACCCATGATAAACATCAGCACAAATTCCATAGCATTACTTTTTGAGCAGTGAATCTAATAAACTGCAGTCAGTGGTCAGTGACAGCTTGATGTAGGATAATTCATTTTTGTAATTCACCATGTCGGAGAGCATTGTATATCAGTGTTAATTTGTTAATCACATTGTCAGCCATAATGAAAATATGAAATCAAAGGCAGTGGTTTCAGCTCAAGCAAAACTGACATGCTTTGCTAGTATTAACATAGGTGTTATAATAATCCAGGTTTGCTGGAGTTGTATTGATGAAATCATGCAGAGTTTACTTTACTCTGCTCTTTATTAAATGCCACTGCCCTCACGTAAAGAGTGGAATATTATGTAGCTTCTTTGAAGTTTTCAGCATTCTTTTTTACCATGCGTCTGGTACTTCTTTTTAGTATTCTGTCTTATCGACTTTGGCAGTGTCTTGCAATGCTGACTGTAACACCAGGGACGACATTTGTCCTTTTCAATAAGAAATTACATACATTTTCTCACCTCTTTAGATTGTGTATTAGATGTTGGATTTACAGATCATATCTTGCCTGACCAGCATAATTACTACCATACAGACACCGTGACCTCTGTTACAATACATTTTACACAAAGCTGTATTTGATTAGAGGTGGTTGTTTCACTTAGCAGAGGCAGCTACAGTTTTGGATGTAGTGTAGTGATGATGATATATTTTTCCTATCTGTGTACACTGAGGCTTCCATGTCATCCACATGGGTAATGAGGTGCAGCCCAACCATCTCAGACATCCTTCCCTGGCAGTGACCGGATGTGTAGTTGATACGTCTGGCTGGAATAATTGAATAGTTAGTGTAATGAGTTTCTGTACAAGTTCCATCAATGCTTCGGGGAAAAGCCCTGTCTAAACCAGAGCTCTTATTCCATAACATTTGATTTGGTGTTGTGGTCATGATGATATCGGTGTTTGCCACAGTTGACTATTTCATCATTATACCCATGCTTAAATCTCCTAAACGCAGGGCAATAAGAAAACATAAACTCTCCATAATTATCAGAGCAGGAGAAACTATGCTCTTACAATCATGTTTCCAGCCATGTCTATAAACCTTGATATGCTTGTTACTATCATAGTTGTTTTCTCAAGTATATTTGTCATACTGTATGTAGTACTGTAAATACATTTGATATCTTACTCCCCAGAGTTCTCACTATAAAAACAGAATATTCCATTCTTGTAATTATTTTTAATTCCCATGACATGTCACCACACCTGTGCCTCTGCTTGTTAGTGGCAAACTAAGAATACTTAGATGAGGTGTATCTCTCACACCTAATTGTTCTCAGGCAAGCTGCCTGATCTCACAAGCTTACATGAACGTTTGATAGCGTAGCGATAATCCGTCTGGTAATTATGAGGCTAAAATATTCTGATAATTTCAATGTGTTTTAAGCCCAGGGATAGATGCTGGTTGTTATGGTGACTGACTGGTGGTGGCAACATTGGGTTACGCCGTTCACCTCGATTAACCCTTGTTGCTGCCACACAACTGTCCAAGATTACCCCATCACCCCCACTCAGAAATGGAGCACGCCTCCAAGTAACCTCTGAAACACACTCTTGGTCATGTATTTATTCCCTTTACAATTTCACGAAGCTTACTGCAAGCTTACGGCAGGTCCTCTCCATGTAAGAAACTGAGAGTTTGAGTGTTCACTTTGGGAATGGGAAATCTACCTCAGGATTTCCTCTGAGTTCAGCGTGGTTAGCGGATCACACAAACTAGCCTCCATTGTGATTTTTTTATATTCTGTGACGTACATGAGTTAATCTTCAACATTATTATCTTCTGATTGTATGCATCTTTCTAGTTGACATGGAGCTTGCTGTTCCAGTGGTGCTGTACAAAAAAATGATTTCATACGTACAATCATTTCTGGGTTGCCAGCTTGCCAACACATCAGACATTCTAATCTCAAAGCCATTAAACAGTAGCCTCTGGAGGTCAGTGCTATTACTCCTAGCTGTGCCATTTGCCACCATCGAATTCAGAACCACTACATTTCGACAAAATCATTCTTCTTGATTTAAATGGTACTTCGACCAACTGAGAGAAATGACTGTACCACAATGTCTTGTCTTTGGCTATGCTGGATTAAGTGATATGAGATTCTATTCTAAAGTCCTTTCTCCGTAATTAATATTACCTGATTGAGCTAATCATGTAAATGTAATTAACTAGAATGTCGGGGCACCACAAAATAATATTTATAGAGCTGTTATCTTCCGAATAAACTCTTAAAGACCAGTAATATTTTACATCAATAGCAGTCAATATTAATCCTCATCTTAATTCAGTCTCATCTGAAAGTTGTAAATTCTTGGTTATCTTCACAAACCCTGGCTAACAAGTTGAATCAGCAATACAACATTGGGTTGAATTATTTATGTACTAAATACCTAACTAATCAGACAGAATTGCATATACACAGAATGAATCATACCTTGATTACAAATTATGTCATAAAGGAAAACGTCCCTAGCGGACGGAACAGATATGACAGATGGTTACACAAAGAACGGGGGTTGGGTTTGAGTGAAAGAGCTGGAAGACTGAAGAACAAAGGGAGAAGCTGTCTATTGGACCGTAGGCAGCTACTCTATCGTAAATACAGAATCCTATGCATTCTAAATTACCACTCATTTGGAAAAGGAAAATGCAATAAATATTTACTCTGAGCTGCGCTTCAATAGGTTGGTGTTGCCCAATGGAGTCCTTTGAATAGTGTCTCTGGTGGTGAACGGGATACTTTGTAGTGTCGTCGTTGTGTGATAGATGCGATACTCTGGCCGTTCTTTCCTAGCCCATGTTTACAGCAGCCCCTGCTAACTCAACGGCTAGGAGGTATCACTTCTGTAGTGAATAAGAGTTCAAAGTTCATACCATTTGCAACCAAAGCTCACGCTGAGGTTGGCTTAGTTCTGTAGTTGACATGTTAGATGTTAGTCCTTTTCAACGTATGGACCGTCGTCCTATCGTCCTCGGAACAGGTTACATTTTCGTCAAGGGCTTATATAGTGGAGGGAGAGAAGGGTGTGTTTCATAGTTTTCAACCCATGTCTCTTCACAGGGCTGGGCCACTGATTGAGCAGTGCCCTAACCCTATGAAAACTCAAATCTCTCATTTGGAAACTGAAATTACATATTATCTTTTCACAAATAATTCACCTAGGCACATCCAAGTATTTCCACTTGGAATACTTCCAAGGCCATTGTAAAGTGAAAGATGATTGCTTTTTTTGTCATGAACCATATTCACTAAAGTGATAGTCCACTTGACATATTGTAGATTGTTAAACAATGTATGCCTGAGGTAATGGTTCCAGTAGTGATGCAGTCTCTTTAAATAGTTCAGGCTTTGACATGTGAAATTAACTCTGATGTTAATGGGGCATGACACCTCAATAAACAAATTCATATTGTCCAATGCACCAAACTGTCAGATTCTCCCTAGGAGAGGTGGGTGTGGAGTCGGGCGCAGGAGAGCAAGAATTGCAAGAAGGGTGTTTTTATTACAAGTCCATCAACAGAACAGGCACAGGACCACAACAGCAGCCACTAAAAACCAGGAACGCAGTCCAGTCGAACACTGAGGAAAACACTCCTCTGACTAAACTAACGTGCGGGAAAACAGTCCTGTGAAAACACCTGTTGTAACAGAACAAACTAAACGGAACCCAAACCAACCAAAGATACACAAACAATCCCACACAAACCCACACAAACAATCCCACACAAACAATCCCGCACAAAACCTAGTGGGTAGGATGAGATAAATACCCCACTGATTAACCTAAACTAGACACAGGTGAACACGAGACAGACAAGACCAAATGAAAAAGAAAAGGGATCGGTGGCAGCAAGTAGACCGGCGACGACGACCACCGAGGGCCGCCCGAACAGGGAGAGGAGCCGCCTTCGGTGGAAGTCGTGGCACACACACAGACACCTGGGTCTATAGATAGATGGATGTCACTCAAATGTGGGTAAAAATGGAACAGGGAACAACCTTGATCTAGCATCTTATATACAACATAGCCCTCATGTGGATTTGTTGTGGGAATGGGTAAAAATGTGTTATTTGCTGTGGAATTGATTTAATTTTGCCCACATACAAACCTAAAAACAATCAAGTGTTACCTAGTATAGCTTGCATCGTACAGTAATATATTTGCATACACTGTTTCTGCTGCAGCTTTCATTTTGTGAAATTAGCCACCATTTGAAAAGAGCAAAAGAGTACCAGTTTGTCATCCTCTCCAGCCAGCACCATTTAGTGTGTTTACCTCCACCTGGCAGGATGGTGGGTTGGCTGATGGCCAGTGTCCTCTGTGCCCACATTCTGGCAGATTTATGAAGGGGGATGGATGGGGACCACACCTGTCCTCCTGGCTCCTAGTCTGAGCTGTTAATGTCTTTGTACTGTCAATTAATTGAGTTTCGGAGTATGATGAGGGCACAATGGAGCAGGCTGTCCCCATCTGTTCACCTTTTATGGATCATGACAGCGCAAGGTGAATGGGAGGTGTTACCATTAAAGCTTACTGTTGGCTCACCATTGGCATTAACAACGGCTGCAGAAAATGTACTGCTGCTGCATTGGCAGTACAATTGGGAATTCAATTGTATATGCTGGTGAGGCATAGTCAAGTAATCTGAAACATTTTTGGTCTCTGCTGGTGCATACTCTGAGTAAACAACTAGATAACTTTGACAGTTTGATACAGTACTGCAGTCTGATACAGAGAGTAAAAACAATATGCTGAAAACACATTTATCTCAATGCTCAAACATATATAACATTGTCTGCTTTGAGAAAATATGCTTTTCACTTCCGCTTATGATAGCTTGGTGTCACTATTCTCTATCTAGACTTGGATCAGTGCCACAGGTTGGTGCAGGCAAGTGCAATGCTGCATTTTCAAGGCAGTGTATTTTAGGCATTGATAGGACTGCCAAACAAGTTGACTGGAGTCCTATCAATGCCTATCAAGTTGACTGGAGTCCTATCAATCTAAATGTGCTGCTTAATGGAAGTATTGCCTACTGTCTCACTGATAAGCAGAGGAGAGGTGTCATGAGTGTGCCTACTGCATTTTCTATGGTGATATACTGTATATGAAATGTGTGGGACAAAATGGAGAAATTGTGACATCATGATGAATGGATGCTTTATCTAGCTCACATTACTAGAAAAACACTAGTTTATTCTACCAGTAAATATTATTTTGTGTCAGGTTGACTGTTTTGACACAATCAGTCAACAGTTTCATTAACAATATGACAACCCTGGTTCAGAATAATAAAATAAAAATGTTCACCTCATGGATAAAAGCAGTGGTGTTGGTGTACCTGGAATGAATGGAATGGCTGGACAAAGTAACAGAGGGTTTAGATCCATTTTGGCCAGAAATATTCTAGGTGTTGTAGTTCCAGGTACACCAACCAATCACACTGCATTATTCATTTGACTCTGCTCTTTCTTCTCCAGACAGCCTAAACACACCACTCATTTAAGGGTGCTTTTATCCACTCAATAGAGAGTATATGTACTTCTTTCAGCAGACCATGGAGACCAGTAATACTGAACCATGCAATGGAGTTCTACTTTAATAATGGACTCTACCAAGTCAGTTTTTATAGAATCACTCAGTTAAGATGATGTTTTTTCACTTAGATGCCATACAAGACAGTAGTGTGCTTGCATACTGTCAATACCAGGCCCCTTACAGATGGTTGAGTTGCAGGCAGGTTTTACAGGTCAACACAGACTCAGCATCACTCATAAAGCGTTGGATGTCCATAAAGGAACCACATCAGACCAGTATGAGGATATTGCCGTGTTTGCTGCACGGTTTATTGGATTCTAACACTGAGTTGTCCTTTTTGGCACATGTGTAAAGAAACATTTCAGGGGTAGAAACGCATAATGTAATCTACCCATTATCATTATAGCTTGTTTTATTCTCCAGGTAGGGTCTTAGGGACTACAAGACTTAAGGCCAGTTTATACTTGGTCTGACAACATGTCAGAATAGAGTGTGACAAGTGTCACTGGTCAAAACAACATTTAATTTATAATCCGGTGGAATGTCTATAGACCATCACTGCCACTGTCAGTTTCACACAGACATGAAAAAAGTTTAACGCCTCATGTCCACCAGATGCATCAAACTCTTTGTGTTCCGACGGAAGTCATGAATTGTCAATGGAGCCGTCCGCAACGCTACAGTATGTTGAATAAGGAAGTTAGCCTTAAGTGGCTGCGCCGTATATTTTACTCAGAGATTGCACCCTCTAGCCGCCTCCCACGCTCCTCTCCAACCATGTATTAGAGCAGTGACTCGCCACATTATAGGACACATCTACTACAAAATGGGAGAAAAGCCTAGTATGATCTGGTCTGGCACATACCATTTAAGAAACAGTATGACTTTTTTTGTCACCTTAGTCTTTAAAGATGCTGTCTGAGATCTTAAGCACTTACACATTTGTAGCATATAATATGAATTCCCCCCAAAAAGTACACAATTGTGCACAGTTTTCGGGGACCGTTTTGGATCATGAGCACTGCTTTCAAAACTACTGAGAGAAATTATACAAAACCTTTGGAACATCATTTCAAGCCAAGTGATATTGCTCCATTGGAGTGCCTTCCAAGCAGAAAATGTGTTGATGTGAGTTTGGAAAGGAGTCCTTTTGAATCTATTTCAGAGGCCCTAGTGGCCAAGTTCTGTCTTTTCATGTTAGAAATGCAGTTTCATACAGATTACCCCTCCACCAATCAATACCAGTTAGTAAAATTTGGATAAACCCACTTTGATATTATCTACACACATACACAGTGATACAATCCTTAGAGAGGCATGAGCCACCTGTCTCAAGTTAAAATGTTCAGATTTTCCTGCCAACCAAAAAGATAAACCGTAAAACGTCAATTAATAGCCCAGGCATTCATTTGCTTCAATCACTGAACACAACCTATGCTTATTAGAGACAGGCTTCTATTTGACCCAGGCATCGATTTCCTTTATGCACACAGCTTTTGCTCAATAAAATGTTGAAAAGACCACCACACTGTTTATTGTGACCAGTATGACCTATAAAAACATAATAATAACAAATCCATTGCATATCAGACTTGCGAAGACTAGGCTGCCTATCATACACCCCCGATTTTGCGCCTTAGCACCACAGAGAGCAGTTAGAACCGCCGATGCCCAGGTATTTAAAAGGGTCAGGCAGCTATATTAGACTAAGTGTTTAATTAAAGTTTTATGGTAGATCACTGGGAGGAGCTAGTGTTTATGTCACATACAATAACCTCTCAAACATTTATTTTAGATTTAGGGAAGGCAGATTTAAGATCTAATTACAGTCAAGACTCCACCTCTCTGAACTGTTATCTAATTACAGTTGTCGTGTCTGGACTATCATTAAATGTGAAGACTGTATATTATCAAATCAATCCTCTAGGTTGAATTATTACGTGATTAAACTAATCATGTAAACATTAATTAACTAGGAAGTCGGGGTACCACGGGAAATTGTTTAGCGTTAGTTATAATTTCCCAAATAAAAATATCTGAAGAGTTATATATCTTATCATTTAGTCTTTCATTAATAATTATTACTTGCCTCATCAGTTCTCATTGCTGAACGTCGCAAACCCTTTATCTGCACAAACCCTAGTTAAAATCATGAATCAGCGATATACAAATTGGCTTATTTACTAACTAAATAAATAGTCACACAGAATTACATAAAACAAACCGTAGATATTGGTTACTACCAATGATAGAAAAGTCCCTACTGGGCTAAGCTGATATGATGGCTTGGTAGACAAAGGAAAGGGTTGCGGACTGAGAGAGCGGGAAAGACTAAATGGATTCACTACACACAGGGCAAAATTATAATAATTGAAATGCTAATCCTTTGCACATGAACTTCCCAGAAGTTACAATGTATTTAGTGGTTGTAGGTGGTTAGAATGACTACTTCAGAGTACCATTCAGAAATGTTCTCATAGAATTGATGCTTCGGCGGTTGTCGGTATACTCATTCTAGGTTGAAGTCATTTCTAGCTGCAGACTAGTAATTTGTGTCGTCTAGAATTTGCTCGTTCTGTAGTGATCGATAGTCTCAGAGTTGAACCATTTCCAGCCGTGTAGCCAAAACTACAGCTGTATGGTCTCCGTGGCCTGTAGAATTGTAGCCATTCCAAAGTGTGGACTCTGTCCCGGCATTCTGACTTAATGTACATTTTGTAGGAAATGGGTTTTAATTGTTGTATATCTGATCACTGTGAAGTATAAACATACAGAGGTACAGTTATGTTGTTCTCCTGTCCTTCCATGATGTCACAGAATAAAATAACTTTGACAGGATTGTTCTTTAATTACCCACGGACCATTCCCACATTCTCAAAAATAGAAACATTGTTAAGTTCTCCCATTTTGGGGATTAGGAGTTTTGGCGAGAGAAGCCCTTTGTTCTGGGAGACTCTCTACCTCAATACTGCATGGCAGTTTCTACCAGGTATTTAGGACCTGAGATAATAAAACCTGGGTTAGGATAAAGAGTGAGAGGGGGGGGGGAAGCCATGATCTACACCCAGAAGGGCCATGTCATGACACTATCAAGTCTCCACCTCCCTAAACTGTTAACTAATTACAGTCAAGTTTCCACCTCTCTAAACTTATCTAATTAGTCAAGTCTCCGCCTCTCTAGACTAAGCCATTTAGAATAATTTTATAAAACCAGAGATAAAAGCTTCTGAGACAGATACTGGTTTTCTGCCAGTTTCAAATTAATTTAATTTCCTCCTGTGTAATTCACAGCTATTTCCATTTGATTTGCTCTGTTATAACAGCTCTAGGTTCCTTTTTAATTAAGCTAAAGTTAACTAACACCTACTTGCAATAACCTTTAGCCTCTAGGGGATCAGTGTCCCTAAACCGGGACAGTTGTTGCTCAATATGTGATAGTGTGACTAGAATGACGTTGTAAACAACAGCCAACTTTCCGGGACATAGCCATGTCTTATATGGGCAGAAAGCTTAAATTATTGTTAATCTAACTGCAGTGTCCAATTTAGAGTAGCTATTACAGCAAACAAATACCATGCTATTGTTTGAGGATAGTGCACAACAACTAAACACATTTCTCACGGCAACTGGTTTGATACATTCACCTCTGAAGGTAAATAATGTACCTACATTCAGTAATCTTGCTCTGATATTCCGAGGGTCCCAGAGATCAAATGTAGCGTAGTTGTTTGATAAAATCTATTTTTATATTCAAATGTAGGAACTGGGTTCAACAGTCTGACCCCACTTTCTCTCTCTGGCTCCACACCCATCCCGCCCTGCCATCTAGATGTGTAAAGGTAAGTGTATTTTCTGTAGGGAAGCGAATGATCCATCATGTATGACATGCCTGGGAGTGTGTAAACATAAATGTTTTATTAGCTTAGCATGTGTGTATGGTCTCTATAGTTATGTACTTGAAAATGTATAAATTGACCAATTCGGGACACATTAGGACATACTCATGGCAGACTTGATACATAATATTGTGTAGTGATGTTATTCGTCTCTGGATCAGTCTGAAACTTTGCACACACACTGCTGCCATCTTATGGACAACATCTAAATTACACCTAGAATCCAACATCATTGTCTGTACTTTCTCTTGCATTAAAAAGATGATGCAACAACAAAAAATAGGAAACACATTTTTGTTTGTATTATCTTTTACCAGATCAAAAGTGTTATATTCTCCTACATTACATTCTCCTACATTTTACATTTCCACGCACTTCAAAGTGTTTCCTTTCAAAGGATATCAATAGTATGCATATCCTTGCTTCAGGTCCTAAGCTACAGGCAGTTAGATTTGGGTATGTCAGTTTAGGCGGATGTTGAAAAGAAGAGTTGAATCCTTGCAGTTGTACAGATCCATCAGTTGACTGGCACAGACAAGCCAGGATATTCTCTGCATAGCTCCCTTCAAATCCATTACCCTTGACCTTTTACATGTCAGTAAGCTTGTCAGACATGACTGGAAAAGCTGCATCCCCAAAACAAGGAATTGAAGAATGATTCAGTCATGCAAGGCCTATGGGATGAAGGTTATGCTTTGGAGAGGGGAGAAGCTGAGAGATTGACAAGTTATATCAATCAGCCACTGTTACTTGGACTGAAGGCGCAGAGAGAATCTTGATGACACATCGCATGATGTTAGACATCCTAAGCACTGGGGCGCTGGTATATGACAGGTCATATGTTGCATCCATTGACCCAATCCTATGGCAATGATCCGTTCCATGACAAAAACTGTTGCTCACATCCAACACACATCTCTTGCTCTATCAGACTCAGAGTATGAGGAGTCTGTTAGTGGTTCACTAACTTCAGACAAGGAGCCAAAGAGAACACATCTCTTATCGGTCACCACCTAATTGGCTAAGATGCTATTCTGGACCTGGGTCACATGTCTCTCCCGCTCAGAAAATTACAGTGGCTCCTGGCTGCTCAGGTTTAATAGGGAAAACTTATTACAACCATGGGAGAGATGGAAACGCTCCGCCTCTTCAGTAGAAACATTGTTTAGCACAGTTATCGATAGTGGCAGAGTGGCCATTGCCAGATAGAAGGCTTGCATGCGACCTACCCACACACAGGTCACATTTAGGAGCTAGCAATCTTGTAAGGAGGAGGTGGTGATATACACACACTCAGACAGACAGAAGTCCACTCTGTTGCCGATGTCCTTTTAACCCTTTGTTCTGGAATAGGCAGAAAGGTCAGGATTAGCATCAGGGTCTATGACCTAACTACCCATCATAGAGATTTCACTGTCACTATATGAGCCATGTTTCCTTCTGAACTCAATATCAGTGCAAGACCGATTTAAAATGTGATGTAAATGAGACAAAAAATGTGTCATTTACATCAGTGGTTGTTTGCCAGACACCACTAAAGTTTAGCCCAAACACCATTGAATGCCAAGACATAAGATTACACTAGTGCCACTTCTTCCTATACGCAGGCTACGTGCTGCGTTTTGCGCGTAGAGCCCCGTGGCCGCTAGAGGGCGAAAAAATAAAACATTAACTCAGTCGGGGGCTCAAATTACTGTTGAGTGTTAGAAAAGTATCATTCACAAAGTGCAATTTCGATATTTGGTAGTGCATCAGCAGTTTTCAACTTATGTCACTCGATTAGCCCATGTCAGCTAACATTGCGAGGTAGGTAGTTTAGCCAGCTATCTTAACCTTGTAGTCTGCCTAATCACCAAATTACCAACCGGTTACGCAGGACATGTGCTCAGGGGCTCTGACCTCCAGGGTCCCCATTGATATCATGGCCAAAGTCATGGCAGAATGTGTAAAATTGCAGGAAATTGGCTTTAAAACTGCAACATTTTCTCAGTCCCATGGCAAAATGTGAAGAACTTTCCTTGACCATATCCTGCCCCCAAACATCTAGAGGCTGCACTGGATTACACTGCAATTATAAGGATTAGCTCTTACATTTTGCGTGTTCATGTAACACTTGTCTCAAAACACAATTGTTATTGTTCTACTGTTGCATTTGTGCTGATTCTTAGGATGGAAATTGGGCATTAAGCACATACAGCATTTCATTTCAGGGAAATCCTAACCAAAACTAACAATGAATTATGCCCACAACAGTTAGAAATGCCATATGTACCTGTGGGTTTGAATACAATAACAAAAAGGCACATTTCTGTTTCCTTGTAGAATGTGACCATCTGGCAGCTGTTTCTCTCATGGTGCCAAGTTCCGGGTAGAGAGCTCTGTGTGGATGTCTGCTGGGCTGTGTGCCACAACCAAGAGACAGTCACTGACTCTGACCCCACTGTGTGGTGGTGGTTTAACTGTTGCTAAAACTGTGAGAGAGAGGGAGGATGCTGTAGTATTTTGTGCAACAGTTGTCTAACAATTTGGTGTCATGTACAGCTGTTGGTTTTAATAGGGTGGTTGAGTCACATTCTGTGGCGGATTTAGGTGTAGGCAACATGGGCAGCCACCCAGGGCTGCATTTTCCGGGGGCGGCACGGGGCACACGCACAAAATAAAATTGGAATGGTGACGTTTGCACAATCTGTTTTCTATCGCTCATTTGCATGTCACCATGTGGGACTTCTGGGTCAATTAACCTTGTCGGAGTGGGCAGCCTGGGGGAATCTATCAAATAGCGTACCTATAACGTTGTTCAGTACTAATGCAATTAGTAAAATCAGTCACACTACGAAATGCTACCAAATATACCACAATTCATTCATAATACTGTGAATATATAGTTTCACAGACATGTTGTGGCTTTTTTTTCTGGTTTGTGCGAAATCGTTAAGAATAATATAAAACCAGTCTGCAAACCACCAAGGTGAATTGGTTTAGTCATGACTCTTGGTTGACAGTGTTGGGGGATGGGTAATGTGTTGATGCTCAAATGCCAAATCGACACACATTTGTTTCTATTTGTCTTTGTTCGCCCAGGGAGCCATACAAGCTTGAACCGCTACTAGTCACATTGAACATTGAGGTATCTGCCTGCCTGGACTCATATACCCTTTTGTAAATTAAATGGGAGACATGAAGATGATGATTTATTGCGGAAATGTTATCAACCTGAATAGCATTAGGAAATTAAATCATGTATAGGCATGTGTAGGAATACGTACCTCACATAGTTTGGATGTTTCTGAGTTTGTGGGAACTGTGTATATAATCTTGATAACTAAGGGGTTAAAATTAGGGAGGTCAGTTTACTGTTTTGGTCAGCAGCATGTGCTTGCAACTGATAGGTCACTGGGCAGTGGTCTGCTCTCTCTGGCTCTGAGAGGCAGGGAATGATTGCTCGGATCCAGAATAACGGGACTTGGCTCCGCCTACAAGATGCACTGATAGTTCCTGTGTTCAACGAATCAATCTCCTTGTGCTCACTGAACTTCTTCGTGCGTATTGAACTACGCTTCAGTTTCACGTTCAATGAATGGCGTACTCAAGCTTGCTGTTGTTGACAAAAGTTGTAAACATTTTGAAGAACATCTGGAAGGTAAAGCATTTTGAAAGACTAACGATTTTGGAATAGGCTTTATATAGCCACACAGTCCACTTCAACCAACTGATAGGCTAAATCAATTAAATCGTACCGAGTTTATAAATTGAGTCTTAATGGATTTCAGATATTTAAATACATAATGAAATCTAAGGATGGAGGCAATTGAATATGTCATGTTATAATTGAGAAATAAACACGTCACACTGGCGACTGATAGTGCTGCACCTCTGCAAAGGTAGGACGTTCTTATTTACCTTTACTTTCCTTGTTCACTTGTTGACATTCATTACAGCCGACTATAATTATTTAGTTTGAGTGAACAGCGATGTGGGTAATAGTTCAGGGAATATTACGCAGCCCATCGACTGTTTCATATTAAAGATGTTTCACTTAATTGGTGGTTGTGAAGCATCTGCTTCTGCTATGACTTGAGTCGCACAATATCCTTATAAAATAATCATATTGATTGGCATGCCTGGCAGTGTTCAAACAAAGTTATCACTGCATTGAAAACGTTTTCAAAGGCCATAACTAAGAGTCCGTCACAGGATCCTCTTGAACACTTCTTAAATCTCTATAATGAATTAATCAGACTTTCTATTATGGACAGTAATTAATATTGGGAGGCTTGATGAGGGATGGATTACACAGTGATACCCTTTGGTCAGTTGGACATTATGCTGTAATTCTGCACACAGCTCCTCTCTCAATTGGCTTTGTAACATGACCCCCAGCCAGCTGTTATGCAGGGCAGCATGTGTGCAGCGCAACAACTGGCGAAATACCAATAGGGGGCCCCAGTCCTACTCTATAGCACCCTGTGCCTCAATTATGCAAGTTTCTAAACACTCCTTTGTATGCATTTACCCCATAAAACCTTTGTAGCCTAACTAAACCTCCTTAGTACAGTATGATGTAACTGTCTCTTAAGTGTGTTGTTTTCTCTGTACTCTAGGCTATATCTCTACCTAGAATATGTGCCATCTCCATTTTATTCTGACAAACTCTCGGGATGCATGCAGCATGAATATAGCCTACAGTGTCTCTCTTCCTAGACAAATCTGAATAACACCACTTTGAATGCTTCTCACAGCCAGTCTCTCTCAGCCGCAGACAGCTTCTCTTCTTCTGTAGTGTGTGACATGACTTTGTCAGGCCTGGGAAAGTGCTTCTCTAGCTCACAGGAAGCAGCAGTCAGGGCCCTTTCTCTTTCTGTCATATCGAAACTACAATGTTTTCTTCACAGCTTAAATAAGTTGACAAACCTTCTCCCTTACTGTAGTGCCAGGTGGTTTGGAGGCAAAAATGTTCATTTAATTAGAATCTACATAATCCTGTTGCTGCAGGATTATTTTTCAGCTGTAGCAAACTGACTCAAATTAAGATCCTACATCTGTATTAGAGAGTTGCAGATGCTCTGATGAAGTGGCTGGTGGTGAAGTAGCGTGGGAACTGTCTGTCCAAGAGACTGTGGTGGCACAAATGGCATCACTTCTATGTAAATGACTGAATCAGACTGGCCTTAAAAGGCATTGTTTGTTCAGGATGACATGAGCCAAAATGTAATTTCTCAAGAAGATTCAGTAATTGGTCTGACTGTATGTAGCTGGACATCCTGGGAGGTTTTGACAGCATGTTAAGGATGTCTAGAACAGTATTACCATGTAGGATGATTAGTGCTGTCAACCTGTCTTCTCTACGCACTACAAATTAGCCATATCTAGTTAAACTTTTTTTTGTTTATGGCCATGAAAGAAATACCTTCTGGTTACCACAAACTAGTTATCACGAACACATCACTTAATCTTATAAAGAAGATAGGTGGATAATAGAGCATATCAAATCCAAACACTGTGTTAAATGCTTCGTTAGAAAACATAACATAACATCTATTGAAGCTTAGCTGAAAGTGCAATCTTATTTATTCCTAACAGGCACAATTAGGCTTAATTACACAGACATGTCCTCCTGTGATTGGTTTAACAAACACTGTCTGTCTGGTGAAGACCTACCTTTCACTGTTTAGAATGAGACTCTGGCTAAGTGTGGTAAAGCTTGTCTGTCTGACCAACTATTTCATGCAGTGTTACATGTTCCACACCACACTCTGGGCCCAGGTTGGTTTCCACAATGGAGCAAGTGCTAATTTTAGAACACACCGAATACTGTAAATAAGAGAAACTCATTTCCTCCATAGACCAAAATATCATTCAGCTGTTTTTAGGATGGAGAGAATCAGAGGAAGGCATAAGTATTCACTGCCAGGCTGATAAGTTGTGATGTACTTCAGGCACCTCATCAACCAGAATGGGGTTTAGAACACCCCTTTTAACGTGTGTAAAGTGAAGCTACAGTCACATTACAAGGCCCTCAATGCACACAAGTATGCCTTGGGAGAGTGTTAGTATGATATGAATCCTTGTAGCCATTGATGTAAGATTCATGCAAAAGATAAACATAGTACAGATCATTTCCAAAGGCATTTAAAATGTGATTTGTTTACACCAGATTTTTCAGCGTGCAGTGCTTTCGGAAAGTATTCAGACCCCTTGACTTTTTCCAAAATTTTGTTAGGTTACAACCTTATTCAAAAATGATTAAATTGTTTTCCCCCCTCATTACTCTATACACAATACCCCATAATGACAAAGCAAAAACGGCATTTTAGAAATTCTTTCTAATTTATAAAAACCGATATCAGACCCTTTTCTGATTACATTGTTGAACCACCTTTAGCAGCAATTACAGCCTAGAGTCTTTTTGGGTATGACACTACAAGCATGGCACACCTGTATTTGGGGAGTTTCTCCCATTCTTCTCTGCAGACCCTCTCAAGCTCTGTCAGATTGGATGGGGAGCATTGCTGCACAGCTATGTTCGATCGGGTTCAAATCCGGGGTCTGGCTGGGCCACTCAAGGACATTCAGAGACTTGTCTCTAAGCCACTCCTGTGTTGTCATGGCTGTGTGCTTAGGGTTGTTGTCCTGTTGGAAAGTGAACCTTTGCCCAGTCTGAGGTCCTGAGCGGTCTGGAACAGGTTTTCATCAAGGATCTCTCTGTATTTTTCTATGTTCATCTTTGCCTCGATTCTGACTAGTATCCCAATCCCTGCCACTGAAAAACACCCCCACAGCATGATGCTGCCACCACCATGCTTCACCTTAGGGATGGTGCCAGGTTTTCTCCAGGCGTGACACTTGGCATTCAGGCCAAATTATTAAATCTTGGTTTCATCAGACCAGAGAATCTTGTTTCTCATGGTCTGAGAGTCTTTAGGTGCCTTTTGGCAAACTCCAAGCAGGCTGTCATGTGCCTTCTGTCTGGCCACTACCGTAAAGGCCGGATTGGTGGAGTGCTGCAGAGATGGTTGTCCTTCTTGAAGGTTCTCTCATCTCGACAGAGGAACTCTATAGCTCTGTCAGAGTGACCTCCCTGACGACGGCCCTTCTCCCCTGATTGTAGAAATGTTTTGGTAGCCTTCCCCAGATCTGTGACTCAACACAACTGTGTCGAAGCTCTACGGAAAATTCCTTCGAACTCATGGCTTGGTGTTTGCTCTGACATGCACTGTCAACTGTGGGACCTTATATAGACAGGTCTGTGCCTTTCCAAATAATGTCCAATCAATTGAATTTACCACAGGTGGACTCCAATCAAGTTGTAGAAATATCTCAAGGATGATCAATGGATACAGGATGCACCGGAGTTTAATTTAGAGTGTCATTGCAAAGGGTCTGTATAAGGTACTTCTGTTTTTTATTTGTAATACATTTGCAAACATTTTTAAAAAATCTGTTTTTGTTTTGTCATTATGGGGTATTGTGTGTAGATCGCTGAGGATTTTTTTTTGGTATGTAATCCATTCAAAAATAAGGCTGCAACGTAACAAAATGTGGAAAAAAATTCAAGGGTCTGAATACTTTTCCCAAAGGCACTGTAAATAATTTCCATCTGTGGTCCATCTCCAGCTTCATGTACCATCTGACATTGTTGTCACAGGCACATACAGTAAACAACACAGAAGTAGTTGTATAGCATCTGTATAGGATGAATGATCATGAATGCAGTGGTTTGGTACACAATATGTTCCTTTATTCCCCTCCACTGCAGTGGGTTAATGAGTGATCAGATTCCAGTGAGGCCTGGCAAGGTGACTGGGAATATGGTTGAATACAAATAGTGTAGTTATTCCCTGCTTAAGGAAATCAAACAGGCAAAACGTTAGTACAGTGGAGTCTCAATTCAACGGCTCAGACGCGAGACGCATGTGGCAGGGCCTACAGACAATCACGGATCCGTGGCCATCGCGAGTAAGACATTTTAAGCATGTTAACCCTCGCAAGGCTGGCGGCCCAGACTGAATCCCTAGCCGCATCCTCAGAGCATGCACAGACCAGCTGGCTGGAGTGTTTACGGACATGTTCGGTCTCTCCCTAACACATTCTGCTATCCCCATTTGCTTCAAGATGTCCACCATCGTTCCTGTACCCAAGAAAACAAAGGTAACTGAACTATATTGATATTGCCCCATAGCAATCACTTGTGTCATCAATATGTGCTTTGAGAGGCTAGTTAAGGATTATATGACCTATACCTTACCTGACACCCTAGACCTACTTCAATTTACATACCGCCCCAATAGATCCACAGACGATGCAATCGCCATCGGACTGCACACTGCCCTAACCCATCTGGAGAAAAGGGATACCTATGTAAGAATGCGGTTCATTGAGTATAGCTCAACCTTTATTACCATAGTACCACCCACCCAATCTCATCATTAAGCTTGGGGCCCTGGGTCTGAACTCCACCCTGTGCAACCTGGTCCTGGACTTCCTGACGGGCAGCCCCCAGGTGGTGAAGGTAGGAAACAACACCACCACTTCGCTGATCCTCAACACAGGGCCCCCACAAGGGTGAGTGCTCAGCCCCCTCCTGTACTCCCTGTCCACCAATGACTCCATGGCCACGCACACTAACTCAATCATCAAGTTTGGTGATGACACAACAGTAGTAGGCCTGATTAACAACAATGATGAGACAGCCTACAGGGAGGAGGTGAGGGCCCTGGCAGAGTGGTGCCAGGAAAATAATCTCTCCCTCAACGTCAACAAAACGAGGAAGCTGGTTGTGGACTTCAGGAAAGCAGAGGGAGAAGGGCCACAGTGGAGAAGATGGAACTTTTTTAAGTTCCTTGGCGTACACATCACTAACAATGGTCTACCCACACAGACAGTGCGATGAAGAAGGCGCAACAGCGCCTCTTCAACCTCGAGGCTGAATAAATTTAGCTTGGCTCCTAAAACTCTCACAAACTTTTACAGGTGCACAATTGAGATTATCCTGTCCGGCTGTTTCACCGGCTGGTACGGCAACTGCACCGCCCACAACCACAGGACACCCACAACACTCGATGTCACGGGAAAGCCAAAAAGGATATTGATCACCCGAACCACAGACTGTTCACCCCGTTATCATCCAGAACAGTAGCATCAAAGCTGGGACCAAGAGTCTGAAAAACAACTTCTATCTCAAGGCCAACAGACTGTTAAATAGCCATCACCAGCTGGCTTCCACCCGGTTACTCAACCCTGCACCTTAGTGGCTGCTCCCCTATGTAATCACTGGTCAGCCACAATAACATCTGCTAAATAGGTGTATGTGACCAAAAAACGTTGATTTGTGAGGCCCGTGTGGTACCGTGAGGCCCGTGGGGGTACCGTGAGGCCCGTGGGGGTACCGTGAGGCCCGTGGGGGTACCGTGAGGCCCGTGGGGGTACCGTGAGGCCCGTGGGGTACCGTGAGGCCCGTGGGGTGCCGTGAGGCCCGTGGGGTGCCGTGAGGCCCGTGGGGTGCCGTGAGGCCCGTGGGGTGCCGTGAGGCCCGTGGGGTGCCGTGAGGCCCGTGGGGTGCCGTGAGGCCCGTGGGGTGCCGTGAGGCCCGTGGGGTGCCGTGAGGCCCGTGGCGTGCCGTGAGGCTTAGAGTAAAGTGAGGTCTAACATAAAGTGAGGTATGTAGCGTAGAGTGATGTCTTTAGCGTACAGTTAGGTCTGTAGCGTACAGTGAAGGTCTGTGGCGTACTATAGTTTATAGCATAAAGTGAGGTATGTAGAGTACTGTGAGGCCTGTGGCGTATAGTGAGGCCTGTGGCGTAGAGTGAGGCCTGTGGCGTAGAGTGAGGCCTGTGGCGTAGAGTGAGGCCTGTGGCGTAGAGTGAGGCCTGTGGCGTAGAGTGAGGCCTGTGGCGTAGAGTGAGGCCCTGTGAGGCCTGTGGCGTAGAGTGAGGCCTGTGGCGTAGAGTGAGGCCTGTGGCGTAGAGTGAGGCCTGTGGCGTAGATTGAGGCCTGTGGCGTAGAGTGAGGCCTGTGGCGTAGATTGAGGCCTGTGGCGTAGAGTGAGGCCTGTGGCGTAGATTGAGGCCTGTGGCGTAGATTGAGGCCTGTGGCGTAGATTGAGGCCTGTGGCGTAGAGTGAGGCCTGTGGCGTAGAGTGAGGCCTGTGGCGTAGAGTGAGGCCTGTGGCGTAGAGTGAGGCCTGTGGCGTAGAGTGAGGCCTGTGGCGTAGAGTGAGGCCTGTGGCGTGAGGCCTGTGGCGAGTGAGGCCTGTGGCGTACCGTGAGGCCTGTGAGGCCTGAGGCCTGGCGTGAGGCCTGTGGCGTACCGTGAGGCCTGTGGCGTACCGTGAGGCCTGTGGCGTACCGTGAGGCCTGTGGCGTACCGTGAGGCCTGTGGCGTACCGTGAGGCCTGTGGCGTACAGTGAGGCCTGTGGCGTACCGTGAGGCCTGAGGCGTACCGTGAGGCCTGAGGCGTACCGTGAGGCCTGAGGCGTACCGTGAGGCCTGTGGCGTACCGTGAGGCTTGTAGCGTAGAGTGAGGACTCCAATGCCTGTAGCATACTGTTAGGCCTGTGACGTTCCGTGAGGCCTGTGACGTTCAGTGAGGCCTGTGGCGTACAGTGAGGCTTGTGGCGTACAGTGGGGCTTGTGGCGTACAGTGGGGCTTGTGGCGTACAGTGGGGCTTGTGGCGTACAGTGGGGCTTGTGGCGTACAGTGGGGCTTGTGGCGTACAGTGAGTAATGCCTGTAGCATACTGTTAGGCCTGTAGCATACAGTGAGGCCTGTAGCATACTTTGACACCCATGAGGCCTACTGTAGATTTAGTGCAGGAAGGGGAAGGGTAAGATGGGGTAAATGTGGTTACATGAGCGAGCAGGGTTTATGTTCTTGTCCCAGCTTAACATAACTCAAGATATTTCTGTATCATATCACTTACCTGTGCCTTGGAGCATAACTCAACGCTCTTGCATTACATATTAAACATCTAAATGGGTCTGACAATTAACACTTGTCAGTTTTCTGTTCAAACACTGTTGTTCTCCAATCTCATCTCCACGTCAGTAACATTTCACCCTGAGGAAAAAGAACTTGTAATGTCTGAATATTTTGTGTGGCAGTACCTATATCCAAAACGGTTTGGTTGTTTTGTTTGTTGTTCATGTAGCATACTGTATCTGTCTCCTTTTCACATCGTAGCTTTGTTTGATGACTTGAGTCCACTGGCATTCTGTATCAGTAGTTAATCTGGCAGTATGGTCACTGTGGATCAACATAAGATTCTCCTTGAAGAGGGAGGCCTTGGACATGCAGTAGAAACTATGGAATAGCCTGAGGGGAAAATATATATAAATATATATTTGACAAAGGTATAAATCACAACAGAACTCTGGAGCCTGCAGACAGCTCTATCCTCCACAGCACCAGCTGTTTCACTCACACACACCGACTTTCTGCCATGCTGAGTGGAGAGCGGACCACTCTTTGGAGATGAGATGCAACCATAGCTCTATTATACTGTAGGCTTATACTACTAGAAAATATGTTGAAAGATAATTCATGATAGCCCTGTCTGTGATACATAAAGCTGGTACAGTCAAAGTACTTCAAAATATATATTTTTTGAGTATTTACCATGCTTTGCACTACAAGAGTTTATTTCATTCTCTGAGCAGGCATGACAATGAAATGTTCAGCTATGTAACCTCTTTAATCTCTCTCTGAATGACTATGTGATCTCTTTTGATATCTCTCTGAATGGCTATGTAATCTCTTTGATCTCTCTCTGAATGACTGATCTTTTTGATATCTCTCTGAATGGCTATGTGATCTCTTTGATCTCTCTGAATGGCTATGTGATCTCTTTGATCTCTCTGAATGGTTCTGTGACCCGTGTGAATGTCTCAACTGATTGCAGTACTTAGAGCTGCTGTTCTGTTCTCACCAATTCCTTACATCACGTGCTTGCATTAGCATGAAGGACTTAATGATCGTTAACATGACTCTGTAATCTGGACACGCTTTGTTACTTCGTGCTGTTGACATGGCGATGGTCTAACAATAGAATGGGGAGAGGACAGAACAATACTATGAAACGTTTGATGGTGAGAAATGAGGCATGGACGGAGGCTAGCGGTCATATGGTCGTACTGTAGCACAGAGTGGTCGACCGCAGCGGTCCAAAGTCATGGAAAATAGCAATCTCTGTCTCAGCTGTAACAGCAAAGTGACTCTGTGGTGGGTCCCAATAATGTAAACCAGGCACAATACATGAGGGCATTTGAGGTTCCTCCATCTGTGCCTGATGGCCTCGAGTCACCGCACGTTCCTTTGGTCTTAGCCTCTGAGACATTGTGTCCTACTGTACCACTTTGTTCCTTGCCTTTAGCATCTTTATTCATGAAATTATTTCCATGTGCTCTTTCATATAGAAACCATTTGATGTGTTATATGTCATATGTTATATGATATGACATGGCTGTTACAGTGGAAACCTTATTAATGACGTGACTGTATAGGGCTGAGACCACTCTTCTCTCCCGGTCTCCTCATTCTCATGTCCACCTGAGCATGTCCAGGGAGACCTGAATGTGTGAAGCTGTAAAGAGAATGTATAATGCATGCTGTTATCCCACTGCCACACTGAGCCTGCCAACAGGTTGGACTGTGGAGAGGGGAGGTGGGGGGAGAGGAGGTGGTGAGAACAGCTGTGGCGCACGCTCAGACTGGATGATGAGTCCAAAGGCGTCCCTCGGTGTCGCCACGAGTCCCCGTTTCCCCCGGTAACTTCATCTGCGGACACAGTCACCTTGGAATCTGACACCTGGAGGAGAGCAAGTTTGTGTGCACGTGCATAAGTGTGTGTATATGTGTGAATTGCTGCTCTCTATTGCACTATGCTACTTTAAAGGCATTATCGACCTGAAGAGGGATGTTTTGCTTTCTCCTGAATTTTCTGTTGATCGTTTCATTCACAGATTGTTAATTATTGTCTGTATTGTTATTACCTAGCATTAAGACAGCTGGATGGCTATGACCTGGAAGTGAACTGTCTCCACATTGTCATTCTTCAATATGTTATTAGACAGAATAATACATTTAGAAGAGTACAGTAGTGTTGTGTACAAAACCAGCTGATGGTAGTACATGGTACAGTATATGAAGGCAGCTATTGGAAACAAAACACGTTTTGATGCAGCGTCTACGAGTTCATTATTGACTGCCGGTAGTATTTGTATTGATCTCTAGATAGCCCAAGTCCAATATTTGACCACGGCTCACAGGGCAATGTTGTTATCTCTTGAGGGCAGAGGGGCCAGTGCTGGCTAGTGACTCTGATAGCAATGACTAAATCGCTAGATTTTGTTTACTATGTCTCAAATTCAGTTGCAAATGCAACACCTTGGTACATTCATCCATCAACCTTCCCCATTGTTGTATTATTAATACAATTCATTTAATGAAGGCGTTCAGTTCTATACAGGTTACAGACCTCCTAAAGTTTGAGCTTTGAACTTAAGATTTTAAAAAATATGAATCTTTGTTTGGAAAAAAAGTTTGTTTGGAAGTGGAAAACCATCCTCTTTCTCTATCGAAGATCAACTAGATTTAAAAGATCAAGATCCCAAACACAAAGTGCAAATGGCATTTCAAATGTAGTACAAACATTTCATAGAGGTAAAATCCATGTACTCCTACACACTCAAAACATGCATGAACATAGCTTCAAACATCACATACACACCCACAAACATCACATAAACACACCCACGACATAAACACATTACCCACCCCACTCCCAACACAACCCCAACTAACTACCAACCCATACACACACACACACACACACACACACACACACACACACACACACACACACACACACACACACACACACACACACACACACAGTGGGGCAAAAAACTATTTAGTCAGCCACCAATTGTTTCATCATAGGTACACTTCAACTATGACAGACAAAATGAGAAGAATAAAAATCCTGAAAATCACATTGTAGGATTTTTAAATAATTTATTTGCAAATTATGGTGGAAGTATTTGGTCACCTACAAACAAGCAAGATTTCTGGGTCTCACAGACCTGTAACTTCTTCTTTAAGAGGCTCCTCTGTCCTCCACTAGTTACCTGTATTAATGGCACCTCTTTGAACTTGTTTGAACATCTGTCCAGAACCTCAAACAGTCACACTCCAAACTCTACTATGGCCAAGACCAAAGAGCTGTCAAAGGACACCAGAAACAAAATTGTAGACCTGCACCAGGCTGGGAAGACTGAATCTGCAATAGGTAAGCAGCTTGGTTTGAAGAAATCAACTGTGGGAGCAATTATTAGGAAATGGAAGACATACAAGACCACTAATCTCCCTCGATCTGGGGCTCCACGCAAGATCTCACCCTGTGGGGTCAAAATGATCACAAGAACGGTGAGCAAAAATCGCAGAACCACACGGGGGGACCTAGTGAATGACCTGCAGAGAGCTGGGACCAAAGAAACAAAGCCTACCATCAGTAACACACTACGCCGCCAGAGACTCAAATCCTTCACTGCTAGACGTCTCCCCGTGCTTAAGCCAGTACATGTCCAAGCCCGTCTGAAGTTTGCTAGAGAGCATTTGGTTGATCCAGAAGAAGATTGAGAAAATGTCATATGGTCAGATGAAACCAAAATAAAACTTGGTAAAAACTCAACTCATCATGTTTGAAGGACAAAGAATGCTGAGTTGCATCCAAAGAACACCATACCTACAGTGAAGCATGGGGGTGGAAACACCATGCTTTGGGGCTGTTTTTCTGCAAAGGGACCAGGACGACTGATCCGTGTAAAGGAAAGAATGAATGGGGCCATGTATCGTAAGATTTTGAGTGAAAACCTCCTTCCATCAGCAAGGGCATTGAAGATGAAACATGGCTGGGTCTTTCAGCATGACAATGATCCCTAACACACCGCCCGGGCAACGAAGGAGTGGCTTCGTAAGAAGCATTTCTAGGTCCTGGAGTGGCCTAGCCAGTCTCCAGATCTCAACCCCATAGGAAATCTTTGGAGGGAGTTGAAAGTCCGTGTTGCCCAGCAACAGCCCCAAAACATCACTGCTCTACAGGAGATCTGCATGGAGGAAGAATGGGCCAAAATACCAGCAACAGTGTGAAAAACTTGTGAAGACTTACAGAAAACGTTTGACCTCTGTCATTGCCAACAAAGGGTATATAACAAAGTATTGAGAAACTTTTGTTATTGACCAAATACTCAAACATATTCCTGTTTGAGTAGAATGCTCTCACTGCCCGACGGGATATTCCTGTTTGAGGAGCATGCACTCACTGCCCGATAGGGGATATTCCTGTTTGAGGAGCATGCACTCACTGCCCGACAGGGGATATTCCTGTTTGAGGAGCATGCTCTCACTGCCCGACAGGGGATATTCCTGTTTGAGGAGCATGCTCTCACTGCCCGACAGGGGATATTCCTGTTTGAGGAGCATGCTCTCACTGTCTGGCAGGGGATATTCCTGTTTGAGGAGCATGCTCTCACTGTCCGGCAGGGGATATTCCTGTTTGAGGAGCATGCTCTCACTGTCCGGCAGGGGATATTCCTGTTTGAGGAGCATGCTCTCACTGTCCGGCAGGGGATATTCCTGTTTGAGGAGCATGCTCTCACTGCCCGACAGGTGATATTCCTGTTTGAGGAGAATGCTCTCACTGCCCGACAGGTGATATTCCTGTTTGAGGAGAATGCTCTCACTGCCCGACAGGTGATATTCCTGTTTGAGGAGAATGCTCTCACTGCCCGACGGGTGATATTCCACCCAAACACTGTATGCCATGACCTCTCCAACATTGTTCCTGCAGCTACCCAGTGCTTAATTTGGGAAACTATGTGAAATCTGTTTGGGAACATCGATAGTAACATGTTTTTGCAAAGAAACATACAGTGCCTTCTGAAACTATTCAGGCCTCTTGATTTTTCCCCCACATTTTTGGTGGGTTACAGCCTCATTCTAAAATTGATTAAATTGTTTTTTTTTCCAGATCATTCTACACACAATACCCCATAATGACAAAGCAAAAACAGGATTTTAAAAAACATTTTAGCTCATTTCAACTGAAATAACACATTTACGTAAGTATTCAGACCCTTTACTCAGTACTTTGTTGAAGCTGCATTGGCAGTGATTACAGACTCGAGTCGTCTTGGGTATGATTCAACAAGCTTGGCACACCTGTAGTTGGTGAGTTTCTCCCATTCTTCTCTGCAGATCCTCTCAAGCTCTGTCAGGTTGGATGGGAAGAGTTGCTGCACAGCTATTTTCAGGTCTCTCCAGGGATGTTTGATCATGTTCAAGTCCGGTCTCTGGCTGGTCCACTCAAGGACATTCAGAGACTTGTCTCGAAGCCACTCCTGCATTATTTTGGCTGAGTGCTTAGGGTCATTGTCATGATGGAAGGTGAACCTTCGCCACAGTCTGTGGTCCTGAGCGGTCTGGAGAAGGTTTTCATCAAGGATCTCTCTGTATTTTTCTCTGTTCATCTTTGTCTTGATCCTGACTAGTCTCCCAGTCCCTGCCGCTGAAAAACATCCCTACAGCATGATGCTACCACCACCATGCTTCACCGTAGGAACAGTGCCAGGTTTCCGCCAGAAATTACGCTCTACATTCAGGCCATAGAGTTCAATATAGGTTCATCAGACCAGAGAATCTTGTTTCGCATAGTCTGAGAGTCTATAGGTGCCTTTTGGCAAACTCCAAGCAGGCTGTCATGTGCCTTTTACTGAGGAGTGGCTTCAGTCTGGCCCCTCTACCATAAAGGCCTGATTAGTGGAGTGCTGCAGAGATGGTTGTCCTTCTGGAAGGTTCTCCCATCTCCACAGAGTAACTCTAGAGCTCTGTCAGAGTGCCCTTCTCCCCCGATTGCTCAGTTTGGCCGGGCGGCCAGCTCTCAAAGATTCTTGGTGGTTCCAAACTTCTTCCATTTAAGAATGATGGAGGCCACTGTGTTCTTGGGGACCTTCAATGCTGCAGAAATGTTTTGGTACCCTTCCCCAGATCTGTGACTCGACACAACCCTGTTTCAGAGCTCTACGGACAATTCCTTCGACCTCATGGCTTGGATTTTGCTCTGACATGCACTGTCAACTTATATAGACAGGAGTGTGACTTTCCAAATCATGTCCAATCAATTCAATTTACTACAGGTGGACTCCAAACAAGTTGTAGGAACTTCTCAAAGATGATCAATGGAATCAAGATGCACCTGAACTCAATTTCTAGTCTCTAAGAAAAGGATCTGAATATTTATGTGAGTAAGGTATTTCTGTTTTCGCTTTGTCATTTTGGGGTATTGTGTTTAGATTGCTGAGGATTACATTTTTTAAAATCCATTTTAGAATAAGGCTGTACCATAACAAATTGTGGAAAAAGTCTAGGGATCTGAATACGTTCCGAATTCACTGTATTTCACTAAACTGTTGACAGCCCGTCTGCGCGCTCGAGAAATTAATAAAGGAGAGAGGGGAGGATATGGAAACATATGGAGTTGAGATATTCTGTATAGCTAAAGTTAATATCACCCAATGAATTGTGAAAACATAAAAAACAACATTTACTGTACTAGGCTATTCAAAATCCTTTACAAATTCACTAATTGTAGGCTAACTGTAAGCCACAATCAATGAACCAACAGCATCGCCTAGGGCTATGTTCTCTCCCAGACTCATGGATAGAAATGTTGGAGTTTAGCATAAGGTAACCAGTCTATTCAGTATTCATGATAATACAGTCCACACTCAAAGGCGATTACTCGAATTTGTTTAATTTTGGAGTATAGGCTAGACCAATTATGTACCAAATACTTATTTAATCAGCACAGTCATTGGGGGCTTTGGCTTATAAGCCTATGCATATGCATAAGCTCCACTATGCATGTGGGAGTTTTGAATGAATCGTCATTAGATAGCTCTGTCCATTTCGTTGTTAGGCTTTGAAACAACGTACACAACAACCATGTTTTACACTGTTTCAACCTGCTGTTGAACTTCTTTCTTCAAATGTATCATCACAATGAGGTGAGTTTTAAAAGTAGATAGGCCTACTGTTTTGATGACAAGTGTTTCATGTGATTTTTGAAATCATTTGCATTGATCTCAGATTGGTTAGAGGGACAATAGAGCCCTGAGTAGCAGGCCATTAGGACCTGATGGTAGTTAGCAAGTTGGGTACTACCAAAGCATGTCCAGAGTGCATAAAAGGCAATTACCATGACTCAATGGTCAGGTGGAATTTTACTGTGGTCATGACTCATTCCTGCCGGTGTGCCATTAATACTGTCACTACAATAGCCCCAAGCCTGTACTTTGGTATAGAATAAGCAGTATGACTATAAGCAGAATAAGCTATTTCGACATAACGTTTACTATACTGTATATTAGTCAACATGTAGAGCTTAAGACTTGTGAAACCGGCATTTCAAACCCAGATGGTTACGATTGCCATTGACTCCTCTGTGTGTCTGCTGTGCTCCGACCAACAGGCAACTTACAAAATAATGGAAACACTTGAGTGATCGTTGGTGTTTCCTTTATTTTCGGCATTTATGTTTTATATCCTCAGTGGGTTGGTTCAACAGTCAGTCTGCTTTAGTGGTTATTTCTACCCACGCTGTCTCTTCACACAGTTCATAAAGAGGTACTGGAGCAGGCTTGTTGACACATACAGCCAGCCGTTAGTGTGTGGTAGAGGACATGAAACCTGCCTGTTAAGAGTGTGTGGTAGAGGACATGAAACCTGCCTGTTAAGAGTGTGTGGTAGAGGCCATGAAACCTGCCTGTTAAGAGTGTGTGGTAGAGGACATGAAACCTGCCTGCTCCATACACTAACAATAGAAGGCTAGACCCCCATTGTGCAGTAAAAGGTTTTAAGTTAATCTGAGACCTCTTCCGCCAAGTGTTTTTCTCTATGATAAGTCTTCTTCAGACCCACATGTTTCAGATATTTGTACGTTCCCCGTGCCAATATCACTTATCAATCACACAGTTTAACAAATACATTTAATCTGTTACTTAAATAATGTGATAGTCAATGTGTATTTGGTTCAATGTATATGTCATGGTGGGTATATCTGAACATATAGGTCTACAATAACCTCTGTATTTGTACAGTGAAATGTAGACTTGAGCACATGGCTATTGGTTCAAAACTTCTCTTATTGGTTAAAGTCTGTAAGGTGTATGGTGGAGACAGAGTATTACTGCCAGCTAACAGCATTAAATGCATTATTACATGGGCATACCAGTGTAACGACAGGTTAGTGTAAATGAGAAAGTGTGTGTCTACATATTTATGTGTGTGTTTTCTGTCTTGTGTTCATTGTGTTTCCTGGGTGCATGTTTATGGGTGTGCATGTGTTTGTATGTGTGTCTCCTTTGCTGTGTCATCGCCCTGAGCCTTGCCTGTACCTAGCAACCCTATCACCTCCCTTTAACCTGTAGGAGGTGTCTGTGCGGCGCGAGAGAAAGGACAGCGGTACTCCAGGCGACGGACTGCAAGAGCCTACCCAGCCTACAACACATGGGGACAGTAATCAACCACCCAGAAGCATACAGTACAGAACTCATCTGGTCTGTCAACTTCAAGACTGGAGTGTTGCTTGTACTTGGAGACATCCTTTCTAGCATTGGAAGTAGCAGTGACAGCCAGCCCTAGCAGCAGGCAGTAGGCAGGCAGAGAGCAGAGTGTGTGTGTGTGTGTGTGTGTGTGTGTGTGTGTGTGTGTGTGTGTGTGTGTGTGTGTGTGTGTAACCTGGCCTGCCAGTTCCGGGGGAGAGGGGAGGAGTACTATTACACTCCCTGACAGACATTATACATGTTTCATCTGCTGCTTGGAGAACAGACTGGGTGTTTGTTGTCTATTTCAGCCCTCTCTCCTGGCCCGAGACGCTGCTGCAAACCGCTAGCCCTGTTGTCGCCTGACGACCAGCAACAGCCACACATCTCCCCAAAGCTGAGGACCAGGCCGGGACCCGGGTATCTGAAGGACTCACCTCCTCACCTGTCAGGCCATGCACAGGGACATGGAGTAAGCTAACTTTTAAAACTAGTGGTAAGGATCCAGGAGAGAATATAAGGCTATATGAGAGATCAGTAAATAATATAATATATAATAATAATATATGCCATTTAGCAGGAGACTTACAGAATATAAGGCTATACCCTGAGAGATCAGTAAACTGAGCTACCCTAAATGAGGACGACCCTGCATTTTTAAGTGTCTCTGTGCTGTTGCAGCATCTTGGCACCTGACTCAACAACCCGCTACTGCCTCAGCTTCCGCCAACTACAGCTCCCAGCAAGCCTGCCAACTACTAAAACGGCGAGCCAGCCAGCACTTCTCCTCCAAAATTCACTGTCCTTGACCATGAACGAGAACTTACGGCCCCCATCACTCCAGGTGAGCGTTCCCCGCGATGCCCCTGCCTACTCGGATGGGGGGAACGGCGGGGTCTCAGATGACCCTGTGTGGTCAAGCTTGTCCACCCCAACGCTACGACGCAAGCGCTTCAAGATGAGGCGCATAAAGAACGCGCCCAGTGAGAAGGACCGGGGCAGGCTGGTGAAGGGGTGGCTAGCCTCCACCTGCTCCCACTCGGGCTCCAAGGAGTACCTGCAGCTGCCCTCCATCGAGATCACCCGGTCCAGCGACGAGGATGGGGCCTCCTGGTCCAACTTCTCTACGCCCAGCGCCTCACCCCGACGCAAGCGCTTCCTGCTCCGCAAGTGGCTGAGAGTGAGAGAGAAGAAGGAGCACACCGGCAGCGAGAGCAGGTTGGTATGGGGTATTACCTCACCCAAAATGTAAACCCAGACCTCTTCTCCTTTCTTCCCTGCTGTCTCCCCCTTAAACCCTTCATGCTGCTTTAAGCCTGCTGTCACTGTCCACTAATGTTTTGGCCAGTACTAACACTATTTTTTTATTGAGCTGTAAGATTGAATAAGATTTAAAGGTTTATGATTGTGAGGCAGCAGTCTGCTGCCCATTATATTCAACATTATAGATGAAGTATGTTTTTTACACACCAAGAGGCAGGAACTAATGCTTTCAGTTATAGCACATCAATACAGCATTCAACTGCACCATGACCTAGAGGTGAACAAATCTTTAAAGTCCTTGCGAAACTGCACATAGCCGTATTTAGAGAATGTAGGGTCAGTGGATTAATGTTTGACTGCAGCCAGCCTAATGATTTTGTTAACGTGCATTTCCATGTAAAAAGACCCATGAGCACTAGTTTCAAGTTGTATTATTACATGCACAGGATACAGCAGGTATCAAATGTATTTATATAGCCCTTCTTAGATCAGCTGATATCTCAAAGTGCTGTACAGAAGCCCAGCCTAAAACACCAAACAGCAAGAAATGCAGGTGTAGAAGCACGGAGCTATGAAAAACTCCCTAGAAAGGCCAAAACCTAGGAAGAAACCTAGAGAGGAACCAGGCTATGAGGGGTGGCCGGTCCTCTTCTGGCTGTGCCGGGTAGAGATTATAACAGAACATGGCCAAGATGTTAAAGTGTTAATAAATGACTAGCATGGTCAAAAGGTATAAAACATTATAGTGGAATGCTTAACTTCCGAGCTCTTTCCCAGTAATGTACAATATAAGTAGTAATATAGATAAGAAATCAAATGTGAAATGCAAGAGAACGCAAAAAGAAAAGAACAAGGATGCAGTGATACAGGTCTTCTATACAGGTCTTCTATACAGGTCTTCTATACAGGTCTTCTATACAGGTCTTCTATACAGGTCTTCTATACAGGTCTTCTATACAGGTCTTCTATACAGGTCTTCTATACAGGTCTTCTATACAGGTCTTCTATACAGGTCTTCTATACAGGTCTTCTATACAGGTCTTCTATACAGGTCTTCTAAACAGGTCTTCTATACAGGTCAGTGCCGTGCCAGTACTGTTACAATGTGCATGGGTACTGGAGTGATTTAGGGAGGAATGTACATGTAAACAGGGTTAAAAGTGTCTGGTAGCAGGATAAATACTCATAGCAATATCACAATTAACAATATACTTCACAGATGTGAAGTTCATAGGAGCACATTTGGTGTCAAATGAAAGCTAGTCTATTTATATTTTTTAATTAAGGCAAATATACATTTTTCCAAACATTTTCCATCCTAAAAATGAAAATGCAAAGTCTTTGAATTCTGGTCAAATGAATCTCTTTCCATTTACTGTAGCCCTTACACTCACTGAACCATGACCGACACCAGGCGTTCATGGATGTTGAAAATTGATTAGTCCAAATCTGAACCAATCATAGCTGTCTGTTTCACAAGTAGAGTAGGGTATAGATCAGTAAAATATAGGACATTACTGTGCTGTACAGTAAAGTAGAGCAGAGGTAGAGTACAGTATAATTTACTGTATTGTACTGACTATAGTCTACTGTACTTTACTGAACTCTACTGAACTATATATACTGTGCTGTGATGTCCAAACTTGTGAAACATAAACGTCTATGATGGGTACAGATTTGATCACAAGTCATTATGAAGTCAATCATTATCCTAATGAGCGCCACCCCAAAATGTTATTGACTCATCTTTGGGGGCGGCACTCATTAGAATAATAGCCAGGTTAACTGGACAAGTATATAAAAATGGTATCCACGAGTTTATAGGACTCTGGGGAAGTAGATAAAGGGCTGCATTGCCAAAAACCACAAAGTATTCCTTTAACATTAACGTCCCAATTTTTTAAAAATATTTTGACGTTTCAACGTTCACACCCCTACAAAATCAAAGGGCATTAACATAATTTTTGTACTGTAAAATCTGACTTCTAAGTATTTTTCTGTCGAGGCAGACAGCAATTTCTGACTTCATTTTATATTCTGATCAACTGGCTTGTTCTTGTGTCAGGAAACTTTTTTTGGTACCCTTCTCCAGATCTGTGCCTCGACACAATCCTGTCTCGGAGCTCTACGGACAATCCCTTCGACTTCATGGCTTGATTTCTGCTCTGACATGCACTGTCAACTGTGTGACCTTATATAGACAGTTGTGTGCCTTTCCAAATCATGTCCAATTAATTCAATTTAACACCTCCCTCTGCAACTGGATCCTGGACTTCCTGATGGGCCGCCTCCAGATGGTAAGGGTAGGCAACAACACATCTGCCACGCTGATCCTCAACTTTGCCGACGACACGAGTGGTAGGCCTGATCACCAACAATGATGTGACAGCCTATAGGGAGGAGGTCAGAGACCTGGCAGTGTGGTGCCAGGATAACAACCTCTTCCTCAATGTTATCAAGACAAAGGAGATATGGTGTACTACAGGAAAAGGAGGGTCGAGCACACCCCAATTCTCAACTGGTTTGTCATGGAGCAGGTTGAAAATGTCAAATTCCTTGGTGTCCACATCACCAATGAACTGTCATGGTCCAATCACACAAACAGTCGTGAAGAGGAAACAACAACGACAAAGCCCCTTAGGAGACTGAAAATATTTGGCATGGGTCCTCAGACCCTCAAAGGGTTATGCAGCTGCACCATCGAGAGCATCCTGACTGGTTGCATCACCGCCTTTTATGGCAACTGCTCGGCCTCCAACCACAAGGCACTACAGAGTAGAGGTCGACAGATTATGATTTTTCAACGCCGATACTGATTATTGGAGGACCAAAAAAGCAGACACTGATTAATCGACCAATTTTATTTTTAAAAATGTATTTGTAATAATGACAATTACAACAATAGTGAATTTACACTTATTTTAATTTAATATAATACATCAATAAAATCAATTTAGCCTCAAGTAGATAATGAAACATGTTCAATTTGGTTTAAATAATGCAAAAACAAAGTGTTGGAGAAGAACGTAAAAGTGCAATATGTGCTATGTAAGAAAGCTAACGTTTCAATTCCTTGCTCAGAACATGAGAACATATGAAAGCTGGTGGTTCCTTTTAACATGAGTCTTGAATATTCTCAGGTAAGACGTTTTAGGTTGTAGTTATTACAGGACTATTTCCCTCTATACCATTTGTATTTCATTAACCTTTGACTATTGGATGTTCTTATAGGCACTTTAGTATTGCCAGTGTAACAGTATAGCTTTCGTCCCTCTCCTCGGTCCTCCCTGGGCTCGAACCAGCAACACAACGACAACAGCCACAACATCGAAGCAGCCTTACCCATGCAGAGCAAGGGAAACAACCACCCCAAGGATCAGAGCGAGTGAAGTTTGAAATGCTATTAGTGCGAGCTAACTAGCCAGCCATTTCACTTCGGTCACACCAGCCTCATCTCGGGAGTTGATGGGTTTGAAGCCATAAACAGCGCAATGCTTGATGCACAATGAAGAGCTGCTGGCAAAATGCACGAAAGTGCTGTTTGAATGAATGTTTATGCGCCTGCTACTTAGATACTTGCATGCTTATATGCTCAGTCAGATTATATCCAACACAGGACATGCTAGATAATATCTAGTAATATCATCAACCATGTGTAGTTAACTAGTGATTATGATTGTTTTTTTATGAGATCAGTTTAATGCTAGCTAGCAACTTACCTTGGCTTACTGAATTTGTGAAACAGGCAGTCTCCTTGTGGAGTGCAACGAGAGAGAGGCAGGTCGTTATCCCCCGAGCAGACAAGGTGAAAATCTGTCTTTCTGCCCCTGAATGAGGCAGTTAACCCACCGTTCCGAGGTCGTCATTGACAATAAGAATGTGTTCTTAACTGACTTGCCTAGTTAAATAAAGATTAAATAAAGGTGTAAAAAAATTGTACAAATAAAATATCGGCACCCAAAAATACTGATTTCCGATTGTTATGAAAACTTGAAATCTGCCCTAATTAATTGGCCATTCTGATTAATCGGTCGACCTCTACTACAGAGTGTAGTGCGTATGGCCCAGTACATCACTGGGGCGAAGATTCCTGCCATCCAGGACCTCTATACAGGTGGGGTCAGAGGAAGGCCCTAAAATGATTTGAAGCCACCCAAGTCATAGACTGTTCTCTCTGCTACCACACGGCAAGCGGTACCAGAGAGCATGCGGTGCGGTTAACAGTTAGTTTTCAATGTTTAGGTTAAAGTTTAGCCCCGGTAGAGTTGCATCCTTAGTTTACAAAGATCAGACAGCCCACTTGGCACAAACGTTAATTAAACGTCTATTCCACGTTTGTTCAATGTAATTTCATTGAAATTACGTGGAAACGGCATTGATTCAACCAGTGTGTGCCCATTGGGAGGTTTACACTGGAGTAACACACACGCACACTAACGTCAAGCATTTATTTCACTGTTTGTCTACGAAGCATGTGATTCATAAAATGTGGATTTGTCAGCAAATTACACAATTAGATGAGAACCTGCAGTGCAGACTGTGTTCTTGTCATGTTCATGGGAATGGAGGAGCTTCTAGTTCTGCTGGGATTTGTTTTCTCCCTCTCCCCCAGCAGGGAGCAGAGATGGTAGCAGCAGATGGTAGACATAGAGGGTGATTACAACATATCCATGCCATTTGACAGAAAACATATATATTTTACCTAGAGGCATGTGCGCATAACCCCATCAGCTCTCAAGATAAAATAACTGGACTTTTGGTTGACCGATTAATCAGAATGGCCGATTAATTAGGGATGATTTCAAGTTTTCATAGCAATCGGAAATCAGTATTTTAGGACACTGATTTGGACCAATTTTTTTATTTTTTATTATTTACACCTTTATTTAATCTTTATTTAACTAGTCAAGTCAGTTAAAAACACATTCTTATTTTCAATGACAGCCTAGGAACGGTGGGTTAACTGCCTCGGGGCAGTCCAACGCTCTAACCACCTGCCTCTCATTGCACTCCACGAGGAGACTGCCTGATACGCGAATGCAGTAAGCCAAGGTAAGTTGCTAGCTAGCATTGAATTTATCTTGTAAAAAACAATCAATCATAATCACTAGTTAACTACACATGGTTGATGATATTACTAGTTTATCTAGCGTGTCCTGCATTGCATATAATCGTGTACCTGTGTACCTAACCATAAACATCAATGCCTTTCTTAGAATGAATACACAGAAGTATATATTTTTAAACCTGCATATTTAGCTAAAAGAAATCCAGGTTAGCAGGCATTATTAACCAAGTGAAATTGTCACTTCTCTTGCGTTCATTGCACGCAGAGTCAGTGTATATGCAACAGTTTGGGCCGCCTAATTTGCCAGAATTTTACCTAATTATGACATAACATTGAAGGTTGTGCAATGTAACAGGAATATTTAGACTTATGGATGCCACCCATTAGATAAAATACAGAACGGTTCCGTATTTCACTGAAAGATTAAACGTCTTGTTTTCGAGATGATAGTTTCCAGATTCGACCATATTAATGACCGAAGGCTCGTATTTCTGTGTGTTATCATGTTATAACTAATCCTGTGACTTGATAGCGCAGTCTGACTGAGCGATGGTAGACACCAGCAGGCTCGTAAGCATTCATTCAAACAGCACTTTCGTGCGTTTGCCAGCAGCTGTTTATGACTTCAAGCCAATCAAGTCCCGAGATTAGGCTAGTGTAACCGATGTGAAATGGCTAGCTAGTTAGCTGGGTGCGCGCTAATAGCGTTTCAAACGTCACTCGCTCTGAGACTTGGAGTGGTTGTTCCCCTTGCTCTGCAAGGGCCACGGCTTTTGTGGAGCGATGGGTAACGCTGCTTTGCGGGTGGCTGTTGTCGATGCGTTGCTGGTTCGAGCCCAGGAGTGAGGAGAGGGACGAAAGATATACTGTTACACTGGCAATACTAAAGTGCCTATAAGAACATCCAATAGTCAAAGGTATATGAAATACAAATGGTAGAGAGAGAAATAGTCCTATAATTCCTATAATAACTACAATCTAAAACTTCTTACCTGGGAATATTGACGACAAATGTTAAAAGGAACCACCAGCTTTCATATGTTCTCATGTTCTGAGCAAGGAACTTAAACATTAGCTTTCTTACATGCCACATATTACACTTTTACTTTCTTCTACAACACTTTGTTTTTGCATTATTTAAACCAAATTGAACATGTTTCATTCATTATTTGAGGCTAAATTGATTTTGATGTATTATATTAAGTTAAAATAAGTGTTCATTCAGGATTGTTGTAATTGTCATTATTACAAATAAATAAATAAATACAAATTGGCCGATTTGAATCGTTATCGGCTTTTTTTGGTCCTCCAATAATCGTTATCGGCGTTGAAAAATCATAATCGGTCGACCTCTAAACTGGACCATTACCATTTCAGACGAATCACATGTATATCCCCCTCAAGGGATGCAAAACCAGTCTGTTCACACCGTATTATCAGTCAATGGTTCACGTACACATACAGTATTCCCTTTCTGCTGCTGAATAGTCCTGTCTTGGTCTGTTTTGCTGTGAGAGAACTGATGGATGAAGACTGAAAAGACTAACAGTGGGCGTATGTGTTACATAAGCCACCACAACTCAATATTAATAATCCCATCATCAATTATTTATTTGGCAGTATTGAAGACCCAAGCTATTTTCATCTTGTTGGGTAGCGGCGACACAGCTAGCGAACATAACGAGATATTGACATTTTTCTCCATCTGCTCTCTTGTAGCCTTAAGGGAACCACTGCTTCTGACTGCCTCTGCAGCACACAGCTATGAATTAAGCATTCATAAAAGAAGCTGTGACAAATGACAACACTTATTTCAGGGCTGTGCCGTTGATCCAGACCCACATTTGATGCCTGTTTGTCACTGCCAGCAGGGCGGTAAGTGCATGGTCAGAGCAGCCTTGATGGGAACAAGGCACTGCTTCTTGTTCCCATCTCGCAATCGCATCACCACAATACATTTACTTCATGCATCATTCACTCCCACTGTATATCCCTGAAAATGGATGGTCTGTCATTCTAGCCTTTGCACACCAATAAAGTACAGGTTCCAAGTTTCGTTGTTTGCAGTGAGGTTCTGTCTGTAGCAAGCCTCAGGTGAAGCCATTGTAGTCACATCTGGTTCAAGGTAATTTTCAGTGTACTTGAAAGCAATGCAATAAGCATTACTTGTGTTGTAATTGTCCCTGTGCCGAATACAACAGGCGTAGTAGACCTTACTTACAAGCCGCTAACCAACAAATGCAGTTCAATAAATAAAGTTATGAAAATATTTACGAATGAAAGTTTTAAAAAATGAAGTAACACAAACGATAACGAGGAAATATGTTGGGGGTACCAGTATCGAGTCACTGTGTGGGGTACAGATTAGTTGAGGTCATTTGTAAAGGAGTCTATGTAAATCGGCTGGGTGGACATTTTATTATTTGTTCAGCAGTTTTATGGCTTGGGGGTAGAAGCTGTTAAGGAGCCTTTTGGTCCTAGATTTGGCGCTCCGGCACCGCTTGCCGTGCGGTAGCAGAGAAAACAGTCTATGACCTGGATGACTAGAGCCTTCCTTTCACACCACCTAGTATATCGGTCCTGGATATCAGGAAGCTTGGCCCCAGGGGTGGACTGGGCCATACGCACTACCCTCTGTAGTGCCTTGCGGTCAGATGCCGAGCAGTTGCCATACCAGGCGGTGTCGCAACCGGTCAGGATGCTCTCGATGCTGCAGCTGTCAAACTTTTTGAGGATCTGGGTACCCATGACAACTCTTTTCAGTCTGCTGAGGGGGAAAAGGTGTTGTCATGACTTTTTCACAACTGTCTTGGTGTGTTTGGACCATGATAGTTCGTTGGTGATGTGGACACCAAGGAACTTAACTCTCGATCCGCTCCACTTCAGCCCCGTCGATGTTAATGGGGGCCTGTTCGGCTCGCCTTTTCCTATAGTCCACGATCAGCTCCTTTGTCTTGCTCACATTGAGGGAGAGGTTGTTGTCCTGGCACCACACTGCCAGGTCTCTGACCTCCTCCCTATAGGCTATCTCATCGTTATCGGTGATCAGGCCTACCACTGTTGTGTCGTTAGCAAACTTAATGATGGTGTTGGCGTCGTGCTTGGCCACACAATCATGGGTGAGCAGGGAGTACAGGAGCAGATTAAGCACGCACCCCTGAAGGGCCCCAGTGTTGAGGATCAGCATGGCAGATGTGTTGTTGCCTACCCTTACCACCTTGGGTGGCCCGTCAGGAAGTCCAGGATCCAGTTGCAGAGGGAGGTGTTTAGTCCCAGGGTTCTTAGCTTAGTGATGAGCTTTATAGGCACTATGGTGTTGAATGCTGAGCTGTAGACATTGAACAGCATTCTCACATATGTGTTCCTTTTGTCCAGGTGGGAAAGGACAGTGTGGAGTGCGATTGTCATCTGTGCATCTGTTGGGGTGGTATGCGAATTGAAGTGGGTCTAGAGTTTCTGGCATTATTGTGCTAATGTGAGCCATGACCAGCCTTTCAAAGCACTTCATGGCTACCGATGTGAGTGCTATGGGCGGTAATAATTTAGGCAGGTTACCTTTGCTTTCTTGGGCCCATGGACTATGGTGGTCGGTTTGAAACATGTAGGTATTACAGACTCGGTCAGGGAGCGGTTGAAAATGTCAATGAAGACATTTGCCAGTTGGTTAGCGCATGCTTTGAGTACAGGTCCTGGTAATCCATCTGGCTCCGCGGCTTTCTGAATGTTGACCTGTTTAAAGGTCTTGCTCACATTGGCTACCGAGCCTGATCACACAGTTGTCTGGAACTTATGCTCTTGTGCATGCTTCAGTGTGGCTTGCCTCAAAGCGAGCATAAAATACATTTAGCTCATCTGGTAGGCTTGCGTCACTGGGCAGCTCACGGCTGGGTTTCCCTTTGTAGTCCGCAATGTTTTTCAAGCCCTGCCACATCCGACGAGCGTCCGAGCCGGTGTAGTAGGATTCAATCTTAGTCCTTTATTAACACTTTGCCTGTTTGATGGTCTGTCTGAGGGTATAGAAGGATTTCTTATAAGCATCCGGATTAGTGTGGCACTCCTTGAAAGTGGCAGCTTTCAGAGGCATGATAACTTGCAGTGATGACGCAAAAAATGACTCGGTATCCCCCCCTTACCCTGTACCTGTCCCTTTCTTGTTTTTAAAAGGTGAGAGAAGTGCTACACCTGGTGGAGAGAGGCTGTAAAACATAATTAGTTGCTTTATGCGTGCTGTACGTTACGCCATGACAAGTCACGATGTAACGTACAGCATCAGAGGGGTCCATTAAAAAAAAAAAAGTTTCTCCAATTCTATAGAGCCATTACCATGTCAATCAACGCTTGAATAGAAACGTAGTTCACACCCCAGATTTTGATGTCAACACAGTTGTTACAGTCCCATTTTGTTTTCTTTGCAGCCTCATTTGAATGTCGCGGTTGCGCACATTTGGATGGAATGGGGTTAGCGTACGTTAGCTCTTTAACAAGCAGGGCAAAGCCCTTAAATTGTATTGTATTCCCTGAACTCAGTCATTTCAACATTGCGAAAAGTAAATCTGTTAGAGGAAGTATTGTTTTATTGTTACATTCTTACTCAAGAGTTATTGTGTGTATAAAAATGTAACTATGAGCTGTCTGTTTCATAAGGTAAGAATTGTAACCTGAAGGAATGTATGACTCTAGATTCTACGGCTACAGGTACAGCTTTAGTCCAAGCTCAAGTGCGACCTAGTCAGTTAATATATAAACATGGTACGGCGGCATTAATATATAAACATGGTACGGCGGCATTAATAGTTAAACTGGCTTGTGTGACTTATGGACCACTCTGGACATTCTAAGCACTTTTTAGCTGGACTTCACAGAGAACACCCATCAAACATGCTGTGAGTACAGTACCTTAATTACTGATAATGCTATAGGCTGTACCAAGGGTAAATACTTGGCCATTGTTTAGGCCCTATTCCTTAGGAGTTGGCTGAATTTCTGTACGACAATCCAAGACAATACACTACTATGTGCGCTTTGTCTGACTCAAAACAGTGTTTCTAATCATTGCCTAAAACATGTTTGATAGGGTCTGAAGTTGTCTTAGATGTACTGTTGTCTGTCTAGAGTTTCAACTGTTTCAATGGCAAATATATTCCAGTTTGTATGAAAATCCCAGTATGGATTGTATATAATTATTTCATGCAGCAGTAAGATTGAAAGTGAGACAGACAGACATGGTATGACACTTTTTTCAATCAGACACTTTTAGTCTTGAAGCAGATTTAGGTCAGATATTTCCAATCTCTGACACAAGGGACGACTCTGTTAGGAGAATATATTGGAGTTGGGTCTTTAAGTGTCTTACCAGATATCAAAACTGTTCCAGATATCAAAACTGTTCCAGATATCAAAACTGATCCAGATATCAAAACTGATCCAGATATCAAAACTGATCCATGTGTACTGTATGACATCCAATAAAGATTTGTTACAGTTTTAGATAAGTAATCTAGTTATACATCAAATTGACCCATTGGTTAGTGTGAGTAACTTACTGTAGTTACCATGGAACTTATCGTGACAGTTTAACAAGTAATGGTTAGTGTTCAATCTGCATAATGCAATACAGCTATGTCAAGTTTATATTTGGTGAATGACAAATGTTAACCCTGCTCACGTTTTTTGTAAGTGGCTATTTCTTGCGAATCAACCACTGTTGATACTTATATAGATAACATAATAGGAGATATGGTTGTCTAATAGTCTATTAAAGTCCTCAATTTTGTTTGGATTGTCTCTCAGAAACCCATCCTGAAAAGCAATTGCTTTGGAAAGAATTCAGAGCCCAGAGAGAACCCCATTACCACTACTCTGGCTGCCTCGAAGTCTGTAATGCCAGTGCTCTCGAAATTCACAGTAACTATCATGTTTTAAGCACATAGTTAATAAATTGTGTATGACTTATTAATGATTTAGTGAGGCCTCATGCCACCTCCAACATTCATTGCTTGTGTTCTGAAAGAGGCATGAACAGTTGTGCAGCATATACACTCCATACACTTGCATAAAGTCTAACCAACACACACATGCACACAAACTCAGAGCAGTGAGTTTACTAAAAACCTACACCTGATTTCTTGTAGAGCAGGTGCAATCCAGACATTGCTGAATGTTTCACTTGGGTATACATCTCCCTCCAACCCTCAAAACAACCTTGATAACTACCTGGAAAACATAGGCAGAGCTTCACTGTCTGGCGCGCCAGTTGAGAAACCACAGAACCTAAGTTGACAGTGGGGCATATTACCTAAGCAAAAGAAAAGCCCTCTCTAAAAACCTCTGGAGTCATGGACACAACCACCATTTCACAAGGTCTCCAAACACGTAATGATTGACTGTTCTTCACTGAAGCATTGTTTAGCCTAGTCTGCTGTTTTAAACTGGTTCCTCAGAGGCAACATGATGAACAAAAAATATTTCACCAATGACTTTACTTTTTAATATCATGAATAAGACTGGAGGAAAGATGGCTCTCAGCTTCTCTTTGGATAATTCTGAGCATCTGTCTTATGCAAATGTATATGTTAAAAACTTTCCTTTATGATCATGTTAAAGGTAATGTCATATCTTTGAAAGTGATCATCCTCAGATGTCTGACCATTTCTCCATGTCAGCTACCTACAGGTAACTGCCAAAATAAAGGAAACACTTGAGTAAATGAAGGATGCAAAGTATATTGAAAGCAGGTGCTTCCACACAGGTGTGGTTCCTGAGTTAATTAATCAATTAACATCATCATGCTTAGAGCCACGTATAACAATGCCCAGTTGCCAATTATTTTTGCTACCATGACTAGAAGAAGAGACCTCAGTGACTTTAAAAGAGGCGTCTCAAAAGAGCACAAGAGGTTTAAAGTGTGTGTATTCAATTGAACACTTATGGTAGATTCTGGAGTGGCGCCTGAGACAGTGTTTTCCATCAACAAAACACCAAATGATGGAGTCTTTAGTGGAAGAATGGTGTCCCATCCCTCCGATAGAGTTCCAGACATTTGTAGAATCTATGACAAGGTGCATTGAAGCTGTTCTGGCAGCTTGTGATGGGCAATACCCTATTTAGACAATTTATGTTGGTGTTTCCTTTATTTTGGCAGTTACCTGTATGTCTTCAAAGGTTCTGGATGGACTTAATATACCTCCAACTGGGAATCAAATCAGTACTTTACACAGAGATTGAATGGGTAGCCAAGCAGCACAGCAGGACTGGTGGGATTCTCTTAAGTGCCACAGTATAGGTGAACTTCTTGTATGATTCATGATCAGTGTTTGTGTGTCTTGTAGGGCCATCTAGTGGATATAACTAAGAGGTGTGTGTGTGTGTGTGTGTGTGTGTGTGTGTGTGTGTGTGTGTGTGTGTGTGTGTGTGTGTGTGTGTGTGTGTGTGTGTGTGTGTGTGTGTGTGTGTGTGTGTGTGTGTGTGTGTGTGTGTGTGTGTGTGTGTGTGTGTGTGTGTGTGTGTGTGTGTGTGTGTGTGTGTGTGTGTGTACTGTGGTATTACACGTACTGAAGTTTGCATTCTCAGGACACAGAATCACCGTAGCAGTGAAATTCTCTATGAATGTACCTGAAGGACTGGGTAGGGCCCGATCGTATGTTTTCACTGGATTTATAGTGTAAGTGAGTGTGTATTTGTGTGTGACTGACATGTGTTCCTCTGTTGTGTTCTGTCACCCAGCAGCCAGCAGAGCAGCCAGCAGAGTAGCCATGACGATGACTCCACTCGCTCCCTGACTCCCTTCAACCTAGAGGAGAGGTAAATATAAGAATATTCTGAATTTACTTGTATGTGTTCTCTGTGTGTTGTTGTATTCTACGTTTTGTATGTATGCAAAAGTATTTAATCGTTTGTCTGGTTTGATGAAAGCAAGGGGAGAGCACTGACGGTATGTAAGTCGCTCTGGATAAGAGCGTCTGCTAAATGACTTAAATGTAAATGTAAATGAATCAGGATGCTCAAATGACTGTTCTCCGTCTGCTCCTTATACTGCTGCTTTTTCACCACTAGATGGCAGTTGGACCTCACTGCTGCATATGGATTGTAACACCCATTATTGACCATTTAGATGCATTTTCCATGTTGTTGGTAATGAGTGCAATGAACATGTTCTTCTTTGGGGCATGTCAGTCTTCCGTTTAGTAATTTGTAATCCTTTCAATTTGTGATAAGTTAAGGATTCAAGGCACTTGATGTTCTCTTCACTAAGTGAGTGACCTGTGGTAATTAAGCATGCTAAATTTGCTAGCAATTGTAATTCACATGTTAGTGGCAGTGCTTCAAATGTGAGTGAGAACATACTTTTCCTTAATGTGGGAACCTACCTCTCCCTCTCTTGGGCTGTGTGTGTGTGAGTGGGTGGATGGCTGCGGCTCCAGCTCTATATTACCTCAGCGGTGGGGATATACTGAAGTGTTCTCAGGGAGCACAAATGTCAGGCATGGGAAGTAAATTAGATAGAGCAGAGCATGCTGCCTGCCTGCCTGCCTACCTGCTGGCCTGGCGAGAGAGGATCATATTTCAGCTATGAGATACCACATCAGGAGGAACTCAATGGCCTGTAGCTCATTCTGGAGAGAGGAAGGGCTGTTTGAAGCTTCCAAGGGCACCTGTCATATCTGCCTCTTTCAAATGCTGCATTTTTGTAATGAAAATGGATTCGTCATACTGTGGTTTAGTGGTGAAAGAAAAAGATTAGACATTCAAACAAATCGCAGCCAAATTGACTGGGGGGGGGCTTAAAGCTGTGATAATGGCTTTGAAATAAATGAAATACAGAGTATTAACCAGCCTGAGCTGGTGCTGTTGGAATGCCCCTTTTTAACTCTTTATTTCTCTCTTTCTTTTATAGTAGCTACGGTAGACTACAACATTCTACTCTCCCTTTCCTATCTCACTCTCTTCTACGCCTCTCTCCTCACTGCTCTTTTTCTCTACAGTTTTTCCTGCGCTATTTCTCTGTGTACTGCTCCGTATAGGAACCTTACGTTTGACCTTATGGGATTTGTCCTGCATGCTCCTCTTTTCTCTCTGCTTGTAATACCTGGCTACTGCTGCTGGGGGGTAAACGGTCCGTACCCAGCTTTAGAGGACATGGAATGTCCTGTTTCCTCTGCAGGTAACAGCTATATTTAATGTCTGCTCTGGATTTTGTCGATGGCTGTCTGCAGCGGTATGTTTGCTCACAGAGCAGCTACAGCACGGCACAGATTAGCTGGTTTACCGGTAGGCTAGTTGGGATGCCGGTGGCAGTGTGTGGATGTTCCGGTGTAATAGGAGCAGGCTAGGTTATTAGCATTAAGTATTCATTGCACGAGCTTAAGCGGTTTTGCCTCGACAAGTGGATTTTGTGGTTTGTTGTCTTTGCTTACTAGTTTACAAGATAATCCAGGATGACCCCCTCTTCTCTCATTGTTTTGGTGCCTGTTGTAGAATGCTGCGACTGGACAATAACTGTTGACTATGCCATTTTTCTCAGGATAAATTTTAAACCCCACTGTTAGATACCAATATGATGAGACAATGACTTGTCAAACTATTCACCTGTATGAGTGGAGTATATGAGGATGCCCCTGTGAGTGACATCTGCTTTCTCTCTTCTCTGCCTTCCAGGTCTGACAGTGCAGCGGACAAGATCTGGTAAGCCTGCGCTCTTCCTTATACGTCCTATTCTCAGCTGGGTGGTGGATCCTGTGCTGTGGGGTTGTGGTGTGGTGTATAGGTTGTGGGTTTATGGTATGGTGTATAGATTGAGTTTGTGGTGTTAGATGGCGTGGTGTATAGGTTGTGGGGTTAGATCGATCAATCAATCAAATGTATTTATAAAGCCCTTCTAACATCAGCTGATGTCAAAGTTCTGTACAGAAACCCAGCCTAAAACCCCAAACGGCAAGCAATGTAGGTGTAGAAGCACAGGGTTAGATGGCATGGTGTATAGGCTGTGGGGTTAGATGGCGTGGTATATAGGAACCTGCTGTCCTGTCACCCCATGGACCCCAGCCCGCCCACTCTGCATGTGACAGATTGCTTTGTCCCTGCTGACAGAGGTGTCTGAATAGACTTTACATTTGGAAAGGCGAGTCGTGAATACAGTTGCAAGCCATGGAATGTCATTGTTTGCTTTTACTGGACAAATAACATCAGTCACAATGTGGGACACAAACAGGGCTTTGTTAGTGGACAGCAGGTTGCTGCGATTAGTCTGTTAGCTACTCTGTTTGGTCGGGTTTGAAGATCTGTGTGCAGTCACTTCATTCTGAAGGTTACACCTGTGGAGACACTTGCCAGTAACACTGCTTTTTATGACACAAGCCCAAAAGGTGAGTGATAGGATTGTAATGGGGAGGTATGAGAAATGCATGACGGTTTTGATTTGTATGTGCAATATGGTAGTTGTCTTTGTTCATCTGTCATTACTCATTGTGTAAGTGTGTAGGAGGGTATCCTGCTATCCACACACAGGTCACAGTTTGGTAGGTCTGTCAGCAGTGTGTTGTTTTAGTATGTGGGATGACTAGTTGTTGCTGTGTTAAGGTTGGGATTACTGATTTAAATGATTTTTTTTTTTTTTTTTTAGGTAGAAAGAGGGTTGTTGATGACAATGTTGGTGTATTTGCAGTTGAAGCTGCTTAACACAGGGAGCTGATCCTCCATTGTCCCTCATCATTCTTAGGCATGTTTGAGGTACTTTGTCTGGGGTTACTATGGTTACACAGATATACACTACCGGTCAAAAGATTTAGAACACCTACTCATTCAAGGGTTCTTCTTTGTTTTTACTCTTTTCTACATTATAGAAGAATAGTGAAGACATCAAAACTATGAAATAAGACATGGAATCATGTAGTAACCAAGAAAGTGTTAAACAAATCTAAATATTTTATATAGCCACCCTTTGCCTTGATGACAGTTTTATACACTCTACACATTCATTCAACCAGCTTCACCTGGAATACTTTTCCAACAGTCTTGAAGGAGTTCCCACATATGCTGAGCACTTGTTGGCTGCTTTTCCTTCACTCTGAGGTCTAACTCATCCCAATTTGGTTGAGGTTGGGGTATTGTGGAAGACGGATCATCTAATGCAGCACTCATCACTCCTTCTTGGTAAAATAGCCCTTACACAGCCTGGAGGTGTGTTGGGTCATTGTCCTGAAAAACAAATGATAGTCCCGCTAAGCCCAAACCAGATGGGATGGCATATCGCTACAGAATGCTATGGTAGCCATGCTGGTTAAGTATGCCTTGAATTCTAAATCAGTGTCACCAGCAAAGCACCCCCACACCATAACACCTCCATGCTTTACTGTGGGAAATACACATGCGGAGATCATCCGTTCACCCACTCCGCGTCTCACAAAGACACAGCGGTTTGGTCCAAATCTGAGATTTTTGGTTCTAAGGACAAATTCCCATGGTCTAATATCCATTGCTCATGTTTCTTAACCCAAGCTTAGCTCTTCTTATTGTTGTCCTTTAGTAGTGGATTATTTGTAGCAATTTGACATGAAGGCCTGACTCATGCAGTCTACTCTGAACAGTTGATGTTGAGATGTGTCTGTTATTTGAACTTAGTTACTATGCTGTTACTAAGCAGTAATGTATTACCGCAGTGTTATGTTACTACACCTAATAGTAAATGCACATGCGGCTTATTGGGGCTGTTGAGCACGAGAGGTTTTGACTAAATGAAACTAACTCCCGTCTCCTGCCTGATCATTTCTCCACAACACAAATATTACATGAAGCATTTATTTTGGCTGCAGTTTCTGAGGCTGGTAACTATAATGAACTTATCCTCTGCAGCAGATGTAACTCTGGGTCTTCCTTTCCTGTGGCGGTCCTCATGAGAGCCAGTTCCATCATAGCTGTTGATGGTTTTTACAACTGCGCTTGAAGAAACTTTCAAAGTTCTTGAAATATTCAATATTGACTGACCTTCATGTCTTAAAGTAATGATGGAATGTCGTTTCTCTTAGTTATTTGAGCTGTTCTTGCCATAATATGGACTTGGTCTTTTACCAAATAGGGCTCTCTTCTGTATACCCCCCCCCCCACCTGGTCACAACACAACTGATTGGCTCAAACGCATTAAAAAGGAAGAATTCCACAAATCAACTTTAAGATGGCACTCGTGTTAATTGAAATGCATTCCAGGTGACTACCTCATAAAGCTAGTTGAGAGAATACCAAGAGTGTGCAAAGCTGTCAAGGCATAGGGTGGCGATTTGAAGAATCTCAAATAGAAAATCTATTTTAATAAAACACTTTCTTTGGTTATGTCATAGTTCTGATGTCTTCTATTATTATACAACGTAGAAAATAGTAAAAAATAAACGCTTGAATTAGTAGTGACAATTATCGGTAGTGTGTCTGTCACGTTCTGACCTTTTATTTCCTTTGTTTTGTCGTTATTTAGTATGGTCAGGGCATGAGTTGGGGTGGGCAGTCTGTTTGTTTTTCTATAATTTTGGGATTTCTATTTTTCGGCCTAGTATGGTTCTCAATCAGAGGCAGGTGTCATTAGTTGTCTCTGAGAATCATATTTAGGTAGCCTGGGTTTCACTGTTTGTGGGTGATTGTCTGTTAGTTGCTTGTGTCAGCACAGTTCTTATGATAGCTTCACGGTCAATATTTGTTTATTGTTTTTGTACAGTTTACTTCGTGTTTTTCGTCATCTATTAAATTCACACCACGCTGCGCTTTGGTCCGCTTCTTACGACGATCGTGACGGTATCCTCTTTCATAACTATCTTATTCAATTTTCAAAATGCATTCCTGTTGGTCTTGGTCCTATTATTTATTCAGATCATGAAGGACAGGACATGATCAGGTAAACTAGTAGAGACTGGTGGAATGTGTCTGGTCTGGACTGGCCTGAGTTGAGTGGCCAGTCATGTGGGTGGTGTGACAAACAGACAGAGCCAGGTTTGGACAACTATAGCTACTGACTACCATCACATGAGGTACAGATAGTTCAGTAGACTAAATCTGAATCTGTTTCTATTGTGTCCAGCAATTAAGCTCCCTGCCTTTCAAAATTACTGATACAATAAGGGATAAATGCCAACTTTCTGTGTACATTACCTTGGAAAAAATGGACGACACAGCGGCGTTTCATTTGCGGAGTTCATTTTTCCAAGGTAATGTACAGAATGGAGGCGTTTATACCACAGTTGCCAAAGAAAACAATACTAAGCACACATTTATCTGTAAATACTTTGTCATCTTTTGGTTGCCAGAGACACGACCCAGTTGTTCGTTCTTTATGTTCCGTTGCCATGTTCACTGGCAATGTTCTTACCCCTTGCTTGCTAGCTAGCCTGCTATCTATGGCTAACATAGTCACGACCAGCAAAGTTGCTGTTTTCTATTGACATTAATTTAGACACAGACATAACAATGATTATTTTCATTATCAGATGCTCCAAAAAATGTCTCGAATTGTGTATGTAGTTGTTGGTTTAGCATTGTAACTTTAGCAAGTATGGTCTGCATGTGTAGGCACATATTGTATCATGATTGCAAGGTGTCCTGATATATTTTCCAACTATCCCGTTATATGGTTTTAATGTCCATTCTAGAATTCCCTTCTAGCCAATCAGAAACGAGTATTCCACACATGCTGTGGTGTAAGCCATAATACAGTGCCTTCAGAAATTATTCACACTCAGAAAACCCTCCAGCCAATGTCTATTTTCACAGCATTCAGCTCCTGCTCTGGTCCAAATCAGCTCTACTCCCTCTTAACTCAACTGTGTTAAGCATGTAACTACCACCCATGTTCGCAGTGAAAAAACAAATCACCTATTTAGGCATTACCATAACCCCCTCTATTCACACTACTTGCAGGAAGAACTACTTAGAAACCGTTCAAAAGATACAACAAATACATAAAAGACGGTCCGCTATGGTCACTTATTTGCATGCTAGAATCTCAATTATTTAATTGAATGTCCTCCCTCGTATTAATTTGATGAGTTCCATGTTACCACTGCCTCCTATAGACTATTGGTCTAAATTTGACTCTGTCATAAAGAAGATAATTTGGGGGAGCAAGTGTCAATAGTTTCACCAATTAGATTAAAATATTAATTATTTTCTAGATTAACTAAGAAAAATTTGCATCATTGTTTGGATGCATTATAGCATACTCATTAAATTTGTGGAAAGTTACACAGAAGCATATGAGATCTAATCTTAAATGGCATTCAAACTCTCCAATATGATGTAATAATGAATTCTTAGCGTGTAAAAAAACACTTATATAAGATTCTTGGTCTAAGAAGGGTATTTATACTTTCAGACATATTCAATGTGAATGGACTCCTCCGTTTCAGAAGTTTCAGAGGTTTTGAAGTTCGTTCCAGTCATTGGCAGCAGAGAACTGGAAGGAGAGGCGGCCAAAGGATGAATTGGTTTTGGGGGTGACCAGAACGATATACCAGCTGGAGCGCGTGCTACAGGTGGGTGCTGCTATGGTGACCAGCGAGCTGAGAAGGGGGCACTTTACCTAGCAGGGTCTTGTAGATGACCTGGAGCTCGTGGGTTTGGTGACAAATATGAAGCGAGGGCCAGCCAAGGAGAGCATACAGGTCACAGTGGTGGGTAGTATATGGGGCATTGGTGACAAAACGGATTGCACTGTGATAGACTGCATCCAATTTGTTGAGTAGGGTATTGGAGGCTATTTTGTAAATATCATCGCCGATGTCGAGGATTGGTAGGATGGTCAGTTTTACAAGGGTATGTTTGGCAGCATGAGTGAAGGCTGCTTTGTTGCGAAATAGGAAGCCAATTCTAGATTTAACTTTGGATTGGAGATGTTTAATGTGAGTCTGGAAGGAGAGTTTACAGTCTAACCAAACACCTAGGTATTTGTAGTTGTCCACATATTCAGAGCCGTCCAGAGTAGTGATGTTGGACAGGCAGGCAGGTGCAGGCAGCGATCGGTTGAAGAGCCTGCATTTAGTTTTACTTGTATTTAAGAGCAATTGGAGGCCATGGAAGGAGAGTTGTATGACATTGAAGCAGAACAAAAACCATTAACTCTGTCCACTGTATAGGAGAAAGATTTTACACTGACAGACAAACTGGGAGACAGTGTGGAAAAATATATTTGGATCATCTAGAAACCCCAATCGCCAATTAATTCATTAAAATTTTTCCCATAGAACCATTCTAACATCTCAAAAAATACATGGAATTGCCCGGGAGTGGTTGAATTCTGGGGGAAAGTCAAGGATGTAATATCTGTACTTACAGATAAAATAATGCCATTAGATCCAATAGTGATGTTGCTTTGCGATGACTCTGATTTGCACTTGTCAGAGCACCGGTGGAGAATGTGGTTAGCAGGAGGTGTATTCCACCTCATGAGTTACCATTGCAACAATGGCTACTCACATTTAAGGAAATTGTACTTATGGTGCTCTCCATGGCCAGGATCCACAGGGACAAGAGGTGTTCACTCTGGACACATGGAAAAAATAATCACCGGACATTTCTGAACTCTTAACCAATGGGCCTTTACATCCGTGGATCTGTATCAATAATTTGTCACTATTTCTGAGGCTATATGATGTATTGTTCAGTAGATTTTGTCAGGACCCGGTTACGAACCCGGGTCTCCAGAGTGAGAAACAGTCACTTAACCAACTGAGCCACGAATAGTCGGCAGAACCCAGAAGATGAGGCAGACACAGCAGTACTTGAGACGGTGTATTTAATGAAGTAAAAAGTGAAGTTCTTCAGGAAAACATGTAACTCCACAACCTCAAAAGGAATTCCACAAGAACAAAGGAAATCCTTCAAGACAAAAAGGTAAATCCACAAGGTGGAAGGTATAGCATAAAAAGCCTCAAAAAGATACTCAAAAATAAATAAACAAGAACAAAAAACAGAATTCCACAAGAGTCTACCGGGATCAACAAGAGTTCACAGAGTACTAGGGCTGGGTGCTAACATACAAACACAGAGCAAAGAACTGAGGAAAACAAAGGGTTTAAATACAATCAGGGGAAACGAGGCACAGGTGCAAATAATAATGGGGATCAAGGGAAAACAAAAGGTCAAAAGGCACAATGGGGGCATCTAGTGACCAAAAACCGGAACAACCCTGGCCAAATCCTGACAGATTTACTATTTAATAGTAATGAATTGGTTTTTATCTCATGATTTAGTTTACATGCTGTTAGAATTTTAACAACCCCCCCCCAATCTATCTGTAAATGTATTGTATAAATCCTACAATTTTAAATAATTAAAAGTTAATGTAAAAAATATATATATTCACATTGACTTTTTTCATCTCTTGTTGTGTTACAAAGTGGGATTCAACTGGACTTAATTGTTGACAAAAAAATGACAATCTACACAAAATACTCAACAATTTAAAAAAACATATTTTTTTATGTATATGTAAAAAATTAAACCACCTTTGACAGCTGTGAAGCTTTCTGGGTAAGTCTCTTAAGAGCTTTGCACACCTGTATATTACAATATTGTTTTGGCATATTATTTTTTAAATTCTTCAAGTTGATTGATCATCACTAGACAGACATTTTCAAATCTTGCCATAGATTTTAAAACTGATTTTAAGTCAAAACTGTAAATATGCCACTAATGAAAATTCTATGTAGTCTTAGTAAGCAACTCCAATCTCCCAAGCTGTCATTGAATACCCATACTACCATACTGTATACTACATATTTAATGTAAACGAACGGTATCATTTCAGTTGAGCGTACTAGCGTTTCGCCTGTAACGGAAGTTGAGGCCGTTGCTATGCAACCTCTTGCTAGCTTATTAGCATAACAAATGACTAGCAAGATATCTTACGATTTCAGGTGTGTATATAAATTCAATCTAGAGTGCCAAAGTGCACTCAGTGTGCTCTGGGCATTTGAAAATACAGAGGGTTGTCAGATTGTCCTTTCGTAAATTCATAGAGTTTTGCTCTCGGAGCGTTCAGAGCGCATACTGGATGCTCTGGGGTGCGTTCGTAAATTTCAGAGCACTCTTGTCAGAGTGTGGCAGATTAACTGATGAATTTACGAACGCTCAACAACACCTGTTTGGCTCCCGAGTGGTGCAGTGGTCTAAGGCACTAAATCTAAGTGCTAGAGGCGTCACTACAGACCCTGGTTCGATCCCGGGCTTTATCACAACCGGCTGTGATTGGGAGTCCCATAGGGCAGCACACAATTGGCCCAGCATCTTCCGGGGTTAGGGGAGGGTTTGGCCGGGATTGCCCATCATTGTAAAATAAGAATTTGTTCTTAACTGACTTGCCTACTTAAATAAAAGTTCAATAATAAATAAATATGGCCTGTGTCAGTCAACTTCGTCAGTTAGTCACCAACGCTCTTGATGATACGAAAACAGCCTAACCAGCTCTATAAGGGCGAGTAAAATGTTCATAGTGCGGTGTTCTATCATTTGTATCTGGAAGTAGCTAGCAAGCTAGCCAACACTAGCCAGTTAGCTTGGGTGCTTGACTACCGTTGTAAGGTCAGAATGCACGGCCGTCAAGCATTTGAATGAGCTACTCATTAAAAATCATGTTAAACACTATTATTGCACACAGAATGAGTCCATGCAACTTGTGACTTGTTAAGCACATTTTTACTCCTGAACTTATTTAGGCATGCCATATCAAAGGGCTTGAATACTTATGACTCAATACATTACAGATTTTTGTTTTAATTTGCTGTGTTAAGAAGCAGTGTGGCTAGGTTGGGTTGTGTATCGGAGGACGCATGACTTTCAACCTTCGTCTCTCCAGCGCGCGTACCGGAGTTGTAGCAATGAGACGAGATAGTAGGTACTACAACAATTGGACACCACGAAATTGGGGAGAAAAAGGGGTAAAAATTCAACAACAAAAAGATATTTTTTTAAAGAAGCCCTCCTGTTCTCCACTCATTACCTGTATAAAAGACACCTGTCCACACAATCAAACAGACTCCAACCTCTCAACAAAGGCCAATACCAGTAAGGACATCAGGGATAAAATTGTAGACCTGCACAAGGCTGGGATGTTGGCACAATTATTAGAAAATGGAAGACGTTCAAGATGACGGTCAATCACCCTCGGTCTTGGGCTCCATGCAGGATCTCACGTTGTGGGGCATCAATCATCATGAGGAAGGTGAGGGATCAGCTCAGAAATACATGGCAGGGCATGGTCAATGACCTGAAGAGAGCTGGGACCACAGTCTTAAAGAAAACCATTAGTAACACACTACCCCGCCATGGATAAAATCCTGCATCGCACGCAAGGTCCCCCTGCTCAAGCCAGCGCATGTCCAGGCCCGTCTGAAGTTTTGCCAATGACCATCTGGATGATCCAGAGGAGGAATGGGAGAAGATCATGTGGTCTGATGAGACAAAAATAGATGTTTGGTCTGAACTCCACTCGCCGTGTTTGGAGGAAGGATGAGTACCACCCCAAAAACACCATCACAACCGTGAAGCATGGAGGTGGAAACATCATTCTTTGGGGATGCTTTTCTGCAAAGGGGACAGGACGACTGCACCGTATTGAGGAGAGGATGGACGGGGCCATATCGTGAGATCTTGGCCAACAACCTCCTTCCCTCAGTAAGAGCATTGAAGATGGGTCGTGGCTGAGTCTTCCAGCATGACAACGACCCGAAATACACAGCCAGGGCAACTAAGGAGTGGCTCCGTAAGAAGCATCTCAAGGTCCTGGAGTGGCCTAGCCAGTCTCCAGACCTGAACCCAATAGAAAATCTTTGGAGGGAGCTGAAAGTCCGTATTGCCCAGCGACAGCCCCGAAACCTGAAGGATCTGGAGAAGGTCTGTATGGAGGAGTGGGCCAAAATCCCTGCTGCAGTGTGTGCAAACCTGGTCAAGAACTACAGGAAACGTATGATCTCTGTAATTGCAAACACAGGTTTCTGTACCAAATATTAAGTTCTGCTTTTCTGACGTATCAAATACTTATGTCATGCAATAAAATGCTAATTAATTACATAAAATTCATACAATGTGATTTTCTGGATTTTTGTTTTAGATTCTGTCTCTCACAGTTGAAGTGTACCTATGATAAAAAAAATGACCAACCTCTACATGCTTTGTAAGTAGGAAAACCTCCAAAATCGGCAGTGTATCAAATACTTGTTCCCCCCCACTGTAGCTGGAAATGGCAGATGTTTTGTGGAACATCTACATAGACAACAACATTTGTGGGTTAAGTTACAGGTTCAAAATGGCCAGAAACAAATAACTTTCCAATGAAACTTGTCAGTCTATGCTTGTTCTGAGAAATGAAGGCTATTCCATGTGAGAAATTGCCTAGAAACTGAAGATCTCGTACAATGCTGTGTACTACTCCCTTCACAGAACAGTGCAAACTGGCTGAATAGAAAGAGGAGTGGGAGGCCCCGGTGCACAACTGAGCAAGAGGACAAGTACATTAGTGTCTAGTTTGAGAAACAGACACCTCACAAGTCCTCAACTGTCAGCTTTATTAAATAGTACCCACAAAACAACAGTCTGAACGTCAACAGTGAAGAGGCGACTCCGGGATGTTGGCCTTCTAGGCAGATTTGCAAAGAAAAAGCCTTATCTCAGACTGGCCAGCAAAAAGAAAAGTTTAAGATGGGCAAAAGAACACAGACACTGGACAGAGGAAGATTGGGGAAAAAAAAGTGTTATTGACAGACAAATCTAAGTTTAAGGTGTTTGGATCACAAAGAAGGACATTCGTGAGACGCAGAAAAAATGAAGATGCTGGAGGAGTGCTTGACAGCATCTGTCAAGCATGGTGGAGGCAATGTGATGGTCTGGGGGTGCTTTGGTGGTGGTAAGGTGGGAGATTTGTACAGGATAAAAGGGATCTTGAAGAAGTAAGGCTGTCACTCCATTTTTCAACTCCATGCCATACTCTGTGGACGGTGCCCTCTAGCGATGAGCAATCCCGTATCCGGGAGCGTAATCATAGCCTCAAGCACATTACCATAACGCAACGTTTCCTATTCATGAAAATCGCAAATTAAATGAAATAAATACATTGAAACACAAGCTTAGCCTTTTGTTAACAACACTGTCATCTCATATTTTCAAAATATTTGTTACAGCCAACGCTAGACAAGCATTTGTGTAAGTTTAGCATGGCATAATGCTATGCTAGGCTGTGCTGGCAGCAGGCAACATTTTCACAAAAATAAGAAAAGCAACCAAATTAAATAATTTACCTTTGAAGAACTTCAGATGCTTTCACTCAGGAGACTCCCAGTTAGATAGCAAATGTTACTTTTTTCAAAAAATAATATTTTTGTAGGCGAAAAATGTCACGTTTGTTCATCCTGCTTGGCTGAGAAATCGACAGAAAAATACTTCAACTATAATGCATTAGCATAACGCAACCTTATCTATTCATGAAAATCGCAAATGAAATGAAATAAATATATTGAAACACAAGCTTAGCCTTTTAACAACACTGTCATCTCAGATTTTCAAAATATGCTTTTCAACCAAAGCTACACAAGCATTTGTGTAAGAGTATTGATAGCCTAGCATAGCATTAAGCCTAGCATTCAGCAGGCAACATTTTCACAAAAATAAGAAAAGCATTCAAATAAAATAATTTACCTTTGAAGAACTTTGGATGTTTTCAATGAGGAGACTCTCAGTTAGATAGCAAATGTTCATTTTCTCCAAAAATATTATTTGTGTAGGAGAAATCGCTCCGTTTTGTTCATCACTTTTGGCTAAGAAAAAGAAAATTAATTCACTACAACGTCTAACTTTTTTCCAAATTAACTCCATAATATCGACAGAAACATGGCAAACGTTGTTTAGAATCATCCTCAAGGTGTTTTTCACATATCTATTCGATGATAAATCCTTCGTGGCAGTTGGGTTTCTCCTCAGTAGCAAACGGAAAAATACTTGCAGCTGGAGATTACGCAATAATTGCAACGGAGGACACCATGCGACCACCTGGTAAATGTAGTCTCTTAGGGTCAATCTTCCAATGATATGCCTACAAATACGTCACAATGCTGCTGTAAGCTGACTCCTAGCTCCTCCACAGCCATATATTATATTATATTATATTATATAATATATTTCCTCCTACAACAGGACAATGACCCAAAGCACAGCTCCAAACTATGCAAGAACTATTTAGGGAGGAAGCAGTCAGCTGTATTCTGTCTATAATGAAGTGGCCAGCACAGTCACCGGATCTCAACCCGATTGAGATGTTGTGGGAGCAGCTTGACTGTGTGGTATGTTAGAAGTGCCCATCAAGCCAATCCAACTTGTGGGAGGTGCTTCAGAAAGCATGGGGTGAAATCTCTTCAAATTACCTCAACAAATTGACAACTAGAATGCCAAAGGTCTGCAGGGCTGTAATTGCTGCAAATTGAGGATTCTTTGAAGGACACAGTTATAAAAAATCATTATTTATAACCTTTTCAACATCTTGACTATATTTCCTATTCATTTTGCAACTAATATCATGTATGTTTTTGTGGAAAACAAGGACATTTCTAAGTGACCCCAAACATTAGAACTGTATTGTATACAGTATCTGTACTGGTAGTCCCTCTATTTTCTTTGTTAATATGAACTCTTTCAACCTAAATTGCTTTCGTTTTAAGGATTAGTAGTGAAGTGTATGGCCTCTAAAGGCACATTTAAATGTGGTCCCATACAATAAGGGTCTCTCCTTTATGTTGAAAAAAAAGTGTTTAAATGATTTTTTTCCTGGTTAAAAACAAGTTTTCATCCAATAGGCGTTGATTACATTTCCAATATACTCGCCCACGTGGAAATTCTGTAAGAGTAATTTTTCTATGGTCTGATCGCGTTCTGTCCCCTATCAACACTTTTTAAACTTTTGGTGTCCGTGAGAATGACATAAGAAAGTAGTCAAAACAACTAGCTTGATTGAGCCTCCTCCATGTATATCTCACTTTGACTGGATATTTAAACCACCATATATCCACTAGTTCCAATATATCCATGATATTCGTGATTTCCTTAAGTGCATGAGTGTGATAGTTTGTATTGTGATTTCCTTTACGTTCCATTGAGGTATTTAAAACCGTAATATAATCTCTGACAATAATAATAGTCTTGTATTGCTTGTAGACTTGATAAATTATGACAAAGATGTGCAGATCATCATTATTTAGACCATATAGATTAATGAGCCAAATATGTTCATGGTTTAATAACATATTTAAATGAATCCATTTACCTTGCGGATCTGTTTGGACAATTTGCACATTCGGATCCAAATTATTGTTAATTTATATCATGTGGAAAAAGTCAAGGGGTCGGAATACTTTCCAAATGCACTGTAATTCGCCCCTCTTGCCATACAACTGTCTAAAAATTGTTGAGTGAGTTTCCTGTAAACGATAGATATTATATTCCTTATCTTTTAGCCAGGTAAATACTGATCGTCTTTTGCTAAGCCATTACAATTATAACTGGCTATACTTATTCCACCGTTTACCATAAATAAAACGTTTAAATGTTATTTAACATAATATATTTTAGTAAACTTACCATTAAATAGCTGTACAATGATATTTGCACTGCCACTGAGTAAGCCTCCAATTGTTCTCCACTTTACCACCCTCTAAAACCTCCCCCCATCCCAATTTGGGTTGTCATCCCAGTGACTGGAAGAACAACCCTGTCCATCTGGATCCTCGGGCCTTTGAGAGGTTGGGACCCATCCTTTAAGAGCACACAGTGCCACCTAAAGAACAGAAGCAGATTAACAGCCACTAGGTGTGATGATGGATGATTATGATTATTCTGGGTTGGGGCAGGGCAGCTACAGTACTATGCAAAAGTTTTAGTCAGGTGTGAAAAAATACTGAAAAGTAAGAATGCTTTCAAAAATATACATGTTAATAGATTATATTTATCAATTAACAAAATGCAAAGTGAGTGAACAGAAGAAATATCTACATCAAATCAATATTTGGTGTGACCCCCCTTTGCCTTCAAAACAGCATCAATTCTTGTAGGTACACTTGCACACAGTTTTTCAAGGAGCTCGGCAGTTAGGTTGGCCCAAACATCTTGGAGAACTAACCACAGTTCTTCTGTGGATTTAGGCAGCCTCCGGTGCTTCTCTCTCTTCATGTAATTCCAGACACTCGATGAGGTTGAGATAGGCCATACAATCACTTCCAGGACTCCTTGTTCTTCTTTACGCTGAAGATAGTTCTTAATTACTTTTGCTGTATGTTTGGGGTTGTCATGCTGCAGAATATATTTGGGGCCAATCAGATGCCTCCCTGATGGTATTGCATGATGGATCTGCCTGTACTTCTCAGCATTGAGGAGACCATTGATTCTAACCAAATGCACAACTCCATTTGCAGAAATGCAGCCCCAAACTTGCAAGGAACCTCCACCATGCTTCACTTTTGCCTGCAGACATGTACTGCTGTCCAGCCCTTCAGCGAACAAACTGCCTTCTGCTACAGCCAAATAGTCAATCAGTCCAGAGCACCTGCTGCCGATTTTCTGCACCCCAGTTCCTGTATTTTCGTGCATAGTTGAGTTGCTTGGCCTTTTTCCCCGTTGGAGGTATGGCTTTTTGGCCGCAAGTCTTCCATGGAGGCCACTTTTGACCAGACTTCTCCGGACAGTAGATGAGTAGAAGTGTACAGTAGCTGTGCTCAGTCTTGCCGTGGTGTATTACTTTTCACCTTGTTAGGCGAGTTTGGCTGTTCCTCATCCAGTTGTATTCCTCCTACACAGCTGTTTCAGTTATTGATTGTGTTTCAACCTACATATTGAATTGATGATCATTAGCAATTGTTTTATCATACACCTGACTATATGCCTTGCGAAAGTATTCGGCCCCCTTGAACTTTGCAACCTTTTGCCACATTTCAGGCTTCAAACATAAAGATATAAAACTGTATTTTTTTGTGAAGAATCAACAAGTGGGACACAATCATGAAGTGGAACGACATTTATTGGATATTTCAAACTTTTTTAACATCAAAAACTGAAATTGGGCGTGCAAATTTATTCAGCCCCCTTAAATTAATACTTTGTAGCGCCACCTTTTGCTGCGATTACAGCTGTAAGTCGCTTGGGGTGTGTCTATCAGTTTTGCACATCGAGAGACTGAAATTTTTTCCCATTCCTCCTTGCAAAAACAGCTCGAGCTCAGGGAGGTTGGATGGAGAGCATTTGTGAACAGCAGCACTTTCCACAGATTCTCGATTGGATTCAGGTCTGGACTTTGACTTGGCCATTCTAACACCTGGATATGTTTATTTTTGAACCATTCCATTGTAGATTTTGCTTTATGTTTTGGATCATTGTCTTGTTGGAAGACAAATCTCCGTCCCAGTCTCGGGTCTTTTGCAGACTCCATCAGGTTTTCCTCCAGAATGGTCCTGTATTTGGCTCCATCCATCTTCCCATCAATTTTAACCATCTTCCCTGTCCCTGCTGAAGAAAAGCAGGCCCAAATCATGATGCTGCCACCACCATGTTTGACAGTGGGGATGGTGTGTGTTCAGGGTGATGAGCTGTGTTGCTTTTACGCCAAACATAACGTTTTGCATTGTTGCCAAAAAGTTCAATTTTGGTTTCATCTGACCAGAGCACCTTCTTCCACATGTTTGGTGTGTCTCCCAGGTGGCTTGTGGCAAACTTTAAACAACACTTTTTATGGATATCTTTAAGAAATGGCTTTCTTCTTGCCACTCTTCCATAAAGGCCAGATTTGTGCAATATACGACTGATTGTTGTCCTATGGACAGAGTGTCCCACCTCAGCTGTAGATCTCTGCAGTTCATCCAGAGTGATCATGGGCCTCTTGGCTGCATCTCTGATCAGTCTTCTCCTTGTATGAGTTGAACGTTTAGAGGGAAGGCGAGGTCTTGGTAGATTTGCAGTGGTCTGATACTCCTTCCAGTTCAATATTATCGCTTGCACAGTGCTCCTTGGGATGTTTAAAGCTTGGGAAAAAATTTTGTATCCAAATCCGGCTTTAAACTTCTTCACAACAGTATCTCAGACCTGCCTGGTGTGTTCCTTGTTCTTCATGATGCTCTCTGCGCTTTTAACGGACCTCTGAGACTATCACAGTGCAGGTGCATTTATACGGAGACTTGATTACACACAGGTGGATTGTATTTATCATCATTAGTCATTTAGGTCAACATTGGATCATTCAGAGATCCTCACTGAACTTCTGGAGAGAGTTTGCTGCACTGAAAGTAAAGGGGCTGAATAATTTTGCACGCCCAATTTTTCAGTTTTTGATTTGTTAAAAAAGTTTGAAATATCCAATAAATGTCGTTCCACTTCATGATTGTGTCCCACTTGTTGTTGATTCTTCACAAAAAATACAGTTTTATATCTTTATGTTTGAAGCCTGAAATGTGGCAAAAGGTCGCAAAGTCCTTTGACCTAAAATCCTTAAATCCTTGCACAAATCCTTTGACTTTGCAAGTGTACCTACAATAATTTATGCTGTTTTGAAGCCAAAGGGGGGTCACACCAAATATGGATTTGATTTTTCTTCTGTTCACTCACTTTGCATTTAGTTAATTGATGAATATAATCTATTAAAATGTCTATTTTTTAAAGCATTCTTATTTCACAGCATTTTTTCACACCTGCCAAAAACTTTTGCACAGTACTGTATGTCTGTAGGAGATACTGTGAGGTCATGATGCAGCTGCACTTCTCCTCTCCATTCCCGCTCTCCCCTCTCTCTCGCTCCATGCAGTGGAGATAAGTGCTGATGTGCCTATTCACAGAGACGCCGCAAGGCTCCAGTCTAGAGCAGCTTGTGCTGCTAATGCATGCCTCACAGCTCCTACAGCACCGAGAGAGAAAGGAGGAGGGGAGATAGAGGGAGAAGGATTGATAGAGAGGAGAGCAGAAGGAAGACCACCCTCATTAGGCAACCACATCTCTGTGAGCCTACCAAGAACCGTCCCACACACACCATGGGAAGCCAACCAATCAGAGCGTTCGCATCCTTGATCTATCCTCCTTCGTGCAACTGCTCATCCACACACAGTTGAGAGCAGCAGCAGCATCCGTGGAGGAGAGGTACTGTGGGAATGTACGTTACCCACAGACCACCTGACCTGAGCCGCAAACAACCTCTTTACTGGAGTTGTACAGGAATTACTTTAACATTTTTATCAACCATATGGAATTCAATGCAGAAGGTGAGGGTCGGATGTTGTGTTTTCAATTTTTACTTTGATGATTATAATGGAAGCAATCAAGTCACTCAACCTTAATTCTTTGGACTTAATTCTTTGGGATGAGGGTTATAATGTTTCTCAGATGACCAAACTACTAAGACGTTTCCTGTCTACGTTTAGACATCACTTTTTATGCTGGCATGAGACTTGAGCTGTCTTTTTTAGAGCTTGGGTGTGTTGTGTGAGGGGACGTGGTGATTGTACGCGTGGAGGCCGGGAGGAGGACATTGCAGGCCAGTAGTGTTGTGACAGACTGAGGCTGAGAGAGGGACACAGTGGGACAGAGAGCAGAGCGGGCGAGGCCATGAGAGCCAGGAGAAGGGACAGGATGGTGTCCGTCTGTTCACCATGCACAAAAATAAGGTCAGGTTCTTTGTCTTGATTATTATCAAGTTTTTACCTATAGTTTATTAAGTCTTGTAGTCTATTCTACTTTTGCTTCTACAGTATTTCCTCTGTTAATGGAATGTGGTCTCTTCATATGAGGTTGACATTAGTAAGAACTGTCATCTTATGTGTATAAAAGTGCAGTACACTTTTCTACTTTTCTTTTTCTAAGTGAGTAGCGTGTAAAACTGCTGTGTTAAAGGTCCATCGCAGCTGTTTTTATCTCAATATCAAATCATTTCTGGGTAACATTTGAGTGCCTTACTGTGATTATTTTCAATTAAAATGGTCAAAAATAAACAAATAGCTTCTTAGCAAAGAGCAATTTCTCATTCAAGAATTTAGCTAGGTCTGTTTGGGGTGGTCTGAGTGGGGAGGGGAAAACTGAAAACTAGCTGTTAATGGCAGAGAAGTTTGGAACTGTCTTAATGGTGTAATTAAAAAATGTACCGCCTGGTGATGTCACCAGGTAGGCCAAAATTCCATCCCACCAGAACAGGCTAAAATTTCAGGTCTTTTCAAACAGTTCCTATACTAAAAGGGCATTATCATCATGTTCACAATATATAAAACACAGGAAAATCACCTTTTTGACTGCACTGGGCCTTTAAGACGTTTTCTTTCTGCTGATGATGACATTGACTCCTCTAATCTTTTTGTTAAATGTGTTTTGTTTCAATATCCAATTAACCTCCTGCAACTGTTTCAACAGCCCCAGTTTCCTTCCCTAAGCACTTCATAACAAACATAATACAGTATGTGGAATTTGATCGATTGTTACAACACTTATCTATGTAACATAATCAGATCAACACTCCTGTTAGCAGACAGTAGCATAAATCACTACAGAACATTAGACAATTATAGATGTTTATAATTGTTTAAGACCTCCAGTGGAGTATAGGGATTTTCCAGGCGGCTTGATGGCCTTCCAAATCTGTACTGGGATCTGTGCTCCCCAGTCGGCTCCATTAGGGGTAATTTGGCTAGATTTATGTTCCCTGTAAAGCTGAGAACCCAGTGTGGCCTGCAGGCACTACCTGTAACCCCACAGTGATGAATACCCGACAGGTAATTTTCTACTATCCTTGCATAACTCTGTCTATTTTTAATTACTGTGAATGATTGTCACCAATGAGCACATAGAGGGCTATTAGGAGAAGTCCATGTCAGTCTGCCATTACAGCAATGTAATGAGAGGATGAAAGGATTGACCATTTACTGTGAGAGAGGTAGAAGAGTGATTACCATCTAAATGCTCTATATCAAACACTTCCCATTAAAATGGGTCACTTGCTTTAGTTTTCACCTCTTGTAGAATTGATGGAACATGATATGATAATTCTAGAGGTAATGGTCCACGTTAACCAGTTTACCAAGAGGGGTTTCTCTGACACACATAATAATATATGTGTCTTGGTTCTTAGGTAGATATTTTTTAGACTAAGATTTGCCACCTCGATGTCCCCACATCGAGACTGATTTATTATAACTACAAACACACCCAGTCAGACTATCAGTCACAGTCTCACATGGTTTAAACAGCTTATGCTACTTGCTGGGTGGGCACCTGTCTCACCTGAGATCTCCCTACACAGGTGAGGCTAGTTACCCAGCTAGTCATTCAGTGGTCCCAACTGGTGTATTAATGATATATATGGCTGGTTCTGTCTCTCAGCTCTGTCACCAATAGGGGAACTGTACATTTTGTTACAAAGGTTTTCCCCTCACTGTTCCATCCTTACACATCCATTAGACCATGTGTCTGCAGACAGGCAGGTAGAACTGAACCTGAGCTGCTGTGATGTGCTGACTAATCATCAGACCTCTGGTGACTGGCTGTAATTCTGTTAAGATCATTAGTGAGGTCTCCCGGGTAGCGCAGTGGTTAAGGGCGCTGTACTGCAGTGCCAGCTGTGCCACCAGAGACCCTGGGTCCACGCCCAGGCTTTGTTGTAATGGCCGCGATGTTTCCTCCGACACATTAGTGTGGCTGGCTTCCGGGTTGGATGCCCGGTGTGTTAAGAAGCAGTGCGGCTTGGTTGGGTTGTGTATCAGAGGACGCATGACTTTCAACCTTCGTCTCTCCCGAGCCTGTACGGGAGTTCTACCGATGAGACAAGATAGTAGCTACTACAACAATTGGACACCACGAAATTGGGGAGAAAAAGGGGGTAAAAAAATATATAATTTGTGAATTTGTCCTGCTATTTAGGCACTGTAAAAGCATGTATCTCACCATCAGAAGCCAAGCCACTGAATGCTAATTGTATTGCTTACAGGCACTCATGTACTGGTACATGTCCACAGGGTGTACACACAATATGTCATTATGGGCAGAGTCCCTCTGTCTAATACACAGTTAGGTAATTAAGTTAGATCCTTAATTGTGGAGTAGCAGTGGGCTGGTGATAAACACTGCAGGCCCACATGGGTAACATACCAGGGATACTGCAGAACTACAGAGAACTGTCGACTGGCAGATGTGTTCAAATTTTTTATTTGTATTTTTTTTATTTAACCAGGTAGGCTAGTTGAGAACAAGTTCTCATTTGCAACTGCGACCAGGCCAAAATAAAGCATAGCAGTGTGAACAGACAACACAGAGTTACACATGGAGTAAACAATTAACAAGTCAATAACACAGTATAAAAAAGGGAGTCTATATACAATGTGTGCAAAAGGCATGAGGAGGTAGGGGAATAATTACAATATTGCAGATTAACACTGGAGTGATACATGATCAGATGATCATGTACAGGTAGAGATATTGGTGTGCAAAAGAGCAGAAAAGTAAATAAATAAAAACTGTGGGGATGAGGTAGGTGAAAATGGGTGGGCTATTTACTAATAGATTATGTACAGCTGCAGCGATCGGTTAGCTGCTCAGATAGCTGATGTTTGAAGTTGGTGAGGGAGATAAGTCTCCAACTTCAGCGATTTTTGCAATTCGTTCCAGTCACAGGCAGCAGAGTACTGGAACGAAAGGCGGCCGAATGAGGGGTTGGCTTTAGGGATGATCAGTGAGATACACCTGCTGGAGCGCGTGCTACGGATGGGTGTTGCCATCGTGACCAGTGAACTGAGATAAGGCGGAGCTTTACCTAGCATGGCCTTGTAGATGACCTGGAGCCAGTGGGTCTGGCGACGAATATGTAGCGAGGGCCAGCCGACTAGAGCGTACAAGTCGCAGTGGTGGGTAGTATAAGGTGCTTTAGTGACAAAACGGATGGCACTGTGATAAACTGCATCCAGTTTGCTGAGTAGAGTGTTGGAAGCGATTTTGTAGATGACATCGCCGAAGTCGAGGATCGGTAGAATAGTCAGTTTTACTAGGGTAAGCTTGGCAGCGTGAGTGAAGGAGGCTTTGTTGCGGAATAGAAAGCCGACTCTTGATTTGATTTTCGATTGGAGATGTTTGATATGGGTCTGGAAGGAGAGTTTGCAGTCTAGCCAGACACCTAGGTACTTATAGGTGTCCACATATTCAAGGTCGGAACCATCCAGTGTGGTGATGCTAGTCGGGCATGCGGGTGCAGGCAGCGATCGGTTGAAAAGTATGCATTTGGTTTTACTAGCGTTTAAGAGCAGTTGGAGGCCACGGAAGGAGTGTTGTATGGCATTGAAGCTCGTTTGGAGGTTAGATAGCACAGTGTCCAATGACGGGCCGAAAGTATATAGAATGGTGTCGTCTGCGTAGAGGTGGATCAGGGAATCGCCCGCAGCAAGACCAACATCATTGATATATACAGAGAAAAGAGTCGGCCCGAGAATTGAACCCTGTGGCACCCCCATAGACTGCCAGGGGACCGGACAGCATGCCCTCCGATTTGACACACTGAACTCTGTCTGCAAAGTAATTGGTGAACCAGGCAAGGCAGTCATCCGAAAAACCGAGGCTACTGAGTCTGCCGATAAGAATCTGGTGATTGACAGAGTCGAAAGCCTTGGCAAGGTCGATGAAGACGGCTGCATAGTACTGTCTTTTATCGATGGCGGTTATGTCGTTTAGTACCTTGAGTGTGGCTGAGGTGCACCCGTGACCGGCTCGGAAACCAGATTGCATAGCGGAGAAGGTACGGTGGGATTCGAGATGGTCAGTGACCTGTTTGTTGACTTGGCTTTCGAAGACCTTAGATAGGCAGGGCAGAATGGATATAGGTCTGTAACAGTTTGGGTCCAGGGTGTCTCCCCCTTTGAAGAGGGGGATGACTGCAGCAGCTTTCCAATCCTTGGGGATCTCAGACGATATGAAAGAGGTTGAACAGGCTGGTAATAGGGGTTGCGACAATGGCGGCGGATAGTTTCAGAAATAGAGGGTCCAGATTGTCAAGCCCAGCTGATTTGTACGGGTCCAGGTTTTGCAGCTCTTTCAGAACATATGTTATCTGGATTTGGGTAAAGGAGAACCTGGAGAGGCTTGGGCGAGGAGCTGCGGGGGGGCCGGAGCTGTTGGCCGAGGTAGGAGTGGCCAGGTGGAAGGCATGGCCAGCTGTTGAGAAATGCTTGTTGAAGTTTTCGATAATCATGGATTTGTCGGTGGTGACCGTGTTCCCTAGCCTCAGTGCAGTGGGCAGCTGGGAGGAGGTGCTCTTGTTCTCCATGGATTTCAGTGTCCCAGAACTTTTTGGAGTTGGAGCTACAGGATGCAAACTTCTGCCTGAAGAAGCTGGCCTTAGCTTTCCTGACTGACTGTGTGTATTGGTTCCTGACTTCCCCGAACAGTTGCATATCGCAGGGACTGTTCGATGCTATTGCAGTCCGCCACAGGATGTTTTTGTGCTGGTCGAGGGCAGTCAGGTCTGGAGTGAACCAAGGGCTGCATCTGTTCTTAGTTCTGCATTTTTTGAGCATGCTTATCTAAAATGGTGAGGAAGTTACTTTTAAAGAATGACCAGGCATCCTCAACTGACGGGATGAGGTCAATGTCCTTCCAGCCAGGTCGATTAGAAAGGCCTGCTCACAGAAGTTTTTTAGGGAACGTTTGACAGTGATGAGGGGTGGTCGTTTGACTGCGGCACCGTAGCGGATACAGGCAATGAGGCAGTGGTCGCTGAGATCCTGGTTGAAGACAGCGGAGGTGTATTTGGAGGGCCAGTTGGTCAGGATGACGTCTATGAGGGTGCCCTTGCTTACAGAGTTAGGGTTGTACCTGGTGGGTTCCTTGATGATTTGTGTGAGATTGAGGGCATCTAGCTTAGATTGTAGGACTGCCGGGATGTTAAGCATATCCCAGTTTAGGTCACCTAACAGAACAAACTGAAGCTATATGCGGGGCAATCAATTCACAAATGGTGTCCAGGGCACAGCTGGGAGCTGAGGGGGGTCGGTAGCAGGCGGCAACAGTGAGAGACTTATTTCTGGAGAGAGTAATTTTCAGAATTAGTAGTTCGAACTGTTTGGGTATGGACCTGGAAAGTATGACATTACTTTGCAGGCTATCTCTGCAGTAGACTGCAACTCCTCCCCCTTTGGCAGTTCTATCTTGACGCAAGATGTTATAGTTGGGTATGGAAATCTCTGAATTTTTGGTGGCCTTCCTGAGCCAGGATTCAGACACGGCAAGGACATCAGGGTTAGCAGACTGTGCTAAAGCAGTGAGTAAAACCAACTTAGGGAGGAGGCTTCTGATGTTGACATGCATGAAACCAAGGCTTTTTCAATCACAGAAGTCAACAAATGAGGATGCCTGGGGACATGCAGGGCCTGGGTTTACCTCCACATCACCCGCAGAACAGAGAAGGAGTAGTATGAGGGTGCGGCTAAAGGCTATCAAAACTGGTCGCCTAGAGCGTTGGGGGCAGAGAATAAGAGGAGCAGGTTTCTGGGCATGGTAGAATATATTCAGGGCATAATGCGCATAGATAAAGCATAGCAGTGTGAACAGACAACACAGAGTTACACATGGAGTAAACAATTAACAAGTCAATAACACAGTAGAAAAAAGGGGAGTCTATATACAATGTGTGCAAAAGGCATGAGGAGGTAGGCGAATAATTACAATTTTGCAGATTAACACTGGAGTGATAAATGATCAGATGGTCATGTACAGGTAGAGATATTGGTGTGCAAAAGAGCAGAAAAGTAAATAAATAAAAACAGTGTGGGGATGAGGTAGGTGAAAATGGGTGGGCTATTTACTAATAGACTATATACAGCTGCAGCGATCGGTTAGCTGCTCAGATAGGTGATGTTTGAAGTTGGTGAGGGAGATAAAAGTCTCTAACTTCAGCGATTTTTGCAATTCGTTCCAGTCACAGGCAGCAGAGTACTGGAACGAAAGGCGGCCAAATGAGGTGTTGGCTTTAGGGATGATCAGTGAGAAACACCTGCTGGAGGACACGCAGATCCTAAATGAAGTTTCTAAATATCCATCCACTTTTCATCCCATCCCTCATTTTCTGGGAGGTCTCTCCCAGACTTCATAAATCAAGAGGTGTAATCTGTATCCCATCTGTCCAGACGTGATTGATTTTCCCAAGCTGGCCTAAAGGTTCCGTGTATTATTAATTCTCGGGCGGTCCACCTCTAGCCCAGGGGTGGGGAGATATGAAGCACCCTGGTTCAACGTCACCCCTCTGAGCCCCTAATTACCCCAGAGGGGCCAGCTCTCTGAGGGCGTTGGTCTCTCTCACTGCGTACTCATGGGATGAAAGCCCTAGAGGTCTGGCACTTATCAAAGGATGATCAGAGGGAAATGTGAGGGTATGGAGGGACAGATGAACCAAAGCAGATGGTAGAATATGTTGTCTGTGTTGAAGCCACCAATTTAACAATACCTCTCAGGAAAATTTTGCCAAATTGTGATTTTTGTCAACAACAAAAAATCTGCTGAATGAATTCACCTCCAAATAACTAGAGGGTTTGATGGAAAATAATCAGCCAGCCAAGCTCAGAGAACCACTTTAATGGGTGCCGGGAAGCCCATTTTCACACATAAGTGAGAAAGTGGAAAGTTATTAGTCTGCCTAGTGAGTGGATTCCAGTAATGTAAGACTCTTACCCTCTGAGGATATGAATTGATAGAACGAACTAAAGGCCACCGAACAAAGTGATTAATGGGAGATGTGGGCGCAGCGCCTCATGTTGAGTCACTGGTGATGGGGATGGATGGAAGAGAGAGAGAGAAAGAGAAAGGCCTGGATGGATGAGCCACCGGCCTCCCACACACATCACTCCATGGCCTTGGGTGATTGTTTTGTCTGTGTTCCCTGTAGTCAGTGGGCACTGGAGAGAGGCAGGGCTTTCCACCAAATGGGTCTTAATTTTTCACACATCCCTTGGTAACCCAATAGCCCTAAATGAGTTAGGTTAGGATAACTCTATTATTTTGATATAAGTAGATATCACAGAGTTGGCTCTAATTATTATAATCTGAATGAAGTCTGTGTCTCTTATGCCATTATCCACACACACTGTTTATAATAATATAGCAGCAACAGAGCACACATCATCCTCAGCTGTTAAAGATCATGCCGCTCCTTTATCATGTTGAGCAAAGCCAGACAGGGACAATGTTCATATCCTCAGGCGTCTGCTAGCCTGGGACTCCTTCAATAATGGGGGTTCTGCTGTATGTTATTCATCAGAGGACCAGGTATACAGATACTGACTCACCGCCAGTGGGCTGTTGTGAACTGACAGAAATCCCATTGTGCTCCCACCCCCGCTCAGCGGCATACTGGGAGCTAGGTATATCATGGTTATTCGCCTGTGTGCCTGCCCATGTCCCGTTTCCTCAGCCATATTAAAGTCTCACACCTTCTTCTCTACCGATAGGCCAAGCAGAGGAAGTGGAAGAATCTGATATGGAGACCACAAAGGTAGGATATACTGTATTCACTAAACAGACACAAGTACTGTAGTTTTTAAAAACACTCAAATCAAAGCCTTCAATATTGTACCATTCATACTGTACTGCTTATAATGTATATTACCTACCCTGATTAAACACTTCACTCAGCTGTAACCATATTCAGGAATACCATAACAAGAGGGGGCATTCTCCATAGGGTGTGAATGCCCTGACAGCCCCTGGCACTGTGTAGACTCAATGGCTCCAGTCAGTCTTCACATGTCACAGTCTCATTAAATACTCTACTATATTTTCTGCCACTTGTCCTTATCTGCAAGCTCATGGTCTATTAGGTCTCTGTCAGCATTGCATTGTACAGGGACAGTCACGGTGGCTTTTGTGTGCTCTCTGCTGCACTGTACTGCCTGCACAGTCAACATGGTTAGCTGATCCAGAGGTGGTCCACCACTGTACTGTATTGTATGTCCCTAAAGAACAGGACAGCTGTATCCTAAAAATAGATCCAGGCTAGATGTATTTTACCAGAATGATTTACCTGAGTTACCTTGGTGCATTCTATCTCTTTGTAGGTTTCTGGAATGGGATGTTTGGGGCTGCAAGGCTGTTTTGTGGAAGCTTTGTTAAATGATGCTGCTTTTTCACAGTGAGTGGCGTGGATCATCTGCTCAACTCAAAATAACTCAAGTTCCATCCTTGAACGTCTTGTGGGGTTTTGTGGTATGACAACCAACAGTAAACTGATGAAAAGGCCTGTGTGTGTCTGTCTGTCTGTGTGTGTCTGTCTGTGTGTGTGTCTGTCTCTGTCTCTGTGTGTCTGTGTGTGTTTGAATGAAAAGAGCAGGAAAGGTCCACATATGGCCTTCAAACAGCAGGCAAATTACTCCTGACTTTGATAGTGATGCGTCCCATTCATCTCTATTGCAACAGAGTATTCTTTCTGGAGTCTGGAAAAATACCAAATATACAGTTGAAGTCAAAGGTTTACATACACCTTAGCCAAATACATTTAAACTCAGTTTTTCACAATTCCTGACATTTAATCCTAGTAAAAATTCCCTGTTTTAGGTCAGTTATGATCACCAATTTATTTTTAGGTCATGATTATTTGATCACTAGTGGGTCAGAAGTTTACATAAATTTATTTTAGCATTGAAATTGTGAAATGTCAGAATAATAGTAGAGAGAACACACGCTTTTTCAGTTCTGCCCACAAATGTTCTATAGGATTGAGGTCAGGACTTTGTGATGGCCACTCCAATACCTTGTCTTTGTTGTCATTAAGCCATTTTGCCACAACTTTGGAATAATGCTTGGGGTCATTGTCCATTTGGAAGACCCATTTGCGACCAAGCTTTAACTTCCTGAATGATGTCTTGAGATGTTGCTTCAATATATCCACATAATTTTCCTACCTCATGATGCCATCTATTTTGTGAAGTGCACCAGTCCCTCCTGCAGAAAAGCACCCCCACAACATGATGCTGCCACCCCCGTGCTTCACGGTTGGGATGGTGTTCTTCAGCTTGTAAGCCTCCCCCTTTTCCTCCAAACATAACAATGATCATTATGGTCAAACAGTTCTATTTTTGTTTCATCAGACTAGAGGACATTTCTCCAAAAAGTACGATCTTTGTCACCATGTGCAAACAGTAGTCTCGCTTTTTTTATGCCGGTTTTGGACGAGTGGCGTCTTCCCTACTGAGCGGCCTTTCAGGTTATGTCGATATAGGACTTGTTTTACTGTGGATACAGATACTTTTGTACCTGTTTCCTCCAGCATCTTCACAAGGTCCTTTACTGTTGTTCTGGGATATATTTGCACTTTTCGAACCAAAGTACATTCATCTCTAGGAGACAGAATGCATCTCCTTCCTGAGCGGTATGACGGCTGTGTGGTCCCATGGTGTTTATACTTGCATACTATTGTTTGTACAGATGAACGTGGTACCTTCAGGCTTTTGCTCCCAAGGATGAACCAGACTTTTGGAGGTCTATAATTTTTTTTCTGAGGTCTTGGCTGATTGCTTTTGATTTTCCCATGATGTCAAGCAAAGAGGCACTGCGTTTGAAGGTAGGCCTTGAAATACATCCACAGGTACACGTCCAATTGACTTAAATGATTTCACTTAGCCTATCAGAAGCTTCTGGAGCCATGACATCGTTTTCTGAAATTTTCCAAGCTGTTATTAAAGGCACAGTCAACTTAGTGTATGTAAACTTCTGACCCACTGAAATTGTGATACAGTGAATTATAAGTGAAATAATCTGTCTATAAACAATTGTTGGAAAAATTACTTGTGTCATGCACAAAGTAGATGTCCTAACCGACTTGCCAAAACTATAGTTTGTTGACAAGAAATTTGCGGAGTGGTTGAAAAACAAGTTTTAATGACTCCAACATAAGTTTATGTAAACTTCCGACTTCAACTGTAAAAATACACTACCGTTCAACAGTTTGGGGTCACTTAGAAATGTCCATGCCTTTGAAAGAAAAGCATTTTTTTGTCCATTACAATAACATAAAATTGATCAGAAATACAGTGTAGACATTGTTAATGTAAATGACTATTGTAGCTGGAAACAGCTGATTTTTAATGGAATATCAACATAGGCGTACAGACGCCCATTATCAGCAACCATCACTCCTGTGTTCCAATGGCACGTTGTGTTAGCTAATCCAACTTTATCATTTTAAAATGCTAATTGATCATTAGAAAACTCTTTTGCAATTAAGTTAGCACAGCTGAAAACTGTTGTTCTGATTAAAGAATAAATAAAACTAGCCTTCTTTAGATGAGTTGAGTATCTGGAGCATCAGCATTTGTGGGTTCTGTTACAGGCTAAAAAATAGCCAGAAACAAATAACTTTCTTCTGAAACTCGTCAGTATATTCTTGTTTTGAGAAATGAAGGCTATTCTATGAGAGAAATTGCCAAGAAACTGAAGATCTCATACAACACTGTGTACTACTCCCGTCACAGAACAGTGCAAACTGGCTCTAACTAGAATAGAAAGTGGAGTGGGAGGCCCTGGTGCACAACTGAACAAGAGGACATTAGTGTCTAGTTTGAGAAACAGATGCCTCACAGGTCCTCAACTGGCCGCTTCATTGTCAGTTCCCGCGTCAACAGTGAAGAGGCAACTCTGGGATGCTGGCCTTCTATGCAGAGTTCCTCTGTATAGTGTCTGTGTTATTTTGCTAATTTTAATCTTTTCTTTTTATTGGCCAGTCTGAGATATGGCTTTTTCTTTGCAACTCTGCCTGGAAGGCCAGCATCCCGAAGTCGCCTCTTCACTGTTGACGCGGGAACTATTTAATGAAGCTACCAGTTGAGGACCTGTAAGGCGTCTGTTTCTCAAACAATGCAAATAACTTTATACGGTTGTTTAGCTATGGGGAAGAGGTGTCCTGGGGGGGCAGCCTCGACCTTAATAATACCATCCCCCACCAGGAAACTGAGTGTGGTTTGTAAGGACAAAGGTTTGTAAGGACACAGATGGGGTTGCTCGCCTCCAGTGGTTTGCATCTGAACACAGAGCTATAAACAGATAAGAGGCCTGAAGCTGAAGTTGATCTCACCATGCATGCACATGGGCATTCAGTTATGAGAATAGAGGGTAAAGGTTACGTCATAATGCTGTGACTACACTCAGCAGGCATCACTGTTGTGTACAGTTATATCCATTTGGAAAGGACCTAATACTCCAATGTGAAATTGACTGTTTTACTTTGTATTAGAGTAGGGGGAGTATTAATAATGTCAGTCTGATGCTTGTTGTCTTGACCATATTTTGAATTTCTGAAATTATGAGTTTCCCAGCTTTATTAGAAGAATGGCACAATCAAATCAAATCAAATTGTTGGTCACATGCTTCGTTTACAATAGGTGTAGACTAACAATGAAACGCTTATTTACAGGCCCTTCCCAACAATGCAGAGAAATTTTAAAAATAATAACAGGAATATATACACAATGAGTTGGTTCATATGTATAGGTAACTGCCAAAATAAAGGAAACATCAACATAAAGTGTCTTAAATTGGGCGTTGGCCCACGAGCCACCTGATCCACCAGAACAGCTTCAATGCGCCTTGGAAGAGGTTCTATAAGTGTCTGGAACTCTATTGGAGGGATGCGACACCATTCTTCCACAAGTAATTCCATCATTTGATGTTTTTTGATGGTGGTGGAAAATACTGTCTCAGGCGCTCCAGAATCTCCCATAAGTGTTTGAATGGGTTGAGCTCTGGTGACTGAGACACACACACAACCTTTAAACCTCCTATGCTCCTTTGAGACCCCTCTTTCAAAGTCACTTCGTAGCCAAGATAATGGGCAACTGGTTATTTTTCTACATGACCCTAAGCATGATGGGATGTATTAATTGCTTAATTAACTCAAGAACCACACCTGTGTGGAAGCAACTGCTTTCAATATACTTTGTATCCCTCATTTAATACTTTGTTTTTGCAGTTACGTGCATGTCCCCTGCAATGATGAATAAGTATTGAAGGAGGAAGTCAGGGACAAGTAGTGGGTACAGTACTGTAAATACAATACTGAAGTTACAGACAGGCCTATGAGCATCACCAATGAGGTCACAGCCAAACAAAATCAATACAGAATGTAATAAAATGCTGACTAAACCTGATGAGAGCAGTACACAATCCCCTAGTCCTCAGCACACCATATGACATCACTTCCTGGAACAAGCACAGCTGACACTATTTTTAGCGTTCAGGGCCGCACTTGGGTTGAGTCATTGATATACTGCAATGGTACCGGAGCACATCTCTCACGGAAATGTCTAAACAGTATCCTTCAATTGCTAACAAGCGTCGGTCAATACTGAAGCCACTTTATCAAAACTCTTCACACAGTCTGCATTACCAACATGCATCTTGGCCAAACCGTTGCATCACCTCCCGAACTCACTCAAACCACCAAAACACTTCATACATGTCTCAAAATAAGCTTGTTTGACCATAACACTGGCAACAATTCTCACTCAGAAAGCATACATTGTCCCTCATAACACATTGATCTAAAAAACACTAACAAGGAGCATTACATAAATGAACTTTTCTCTTTGAAGTTTGAATGATTTTTCACATTCATCAGTATTTCATTATAGAATAAGAATAACACATTTTCACTTTATTGACTGTACTGAAGTATATGTAACAAGAATGAATCACAAATGCAGCAATTTGCTTCGAACTAAATCATCCCGAAGCCGTCCTCTTTTGTCTGTTTGGTAACTAGAATAAAAACAGGACACTTGGGTAGGCTTTCAGATGAAATTGCATTCAGCTGGGTTTGGAATGATTCAATATTCTGCTGAGATTTTCTATATGTTTCAATCTGGTTACTGCAGAAATGCACAACATTTGCCATCATTCTGTTTTGAATGTGTTTTGGAAACAGTGTGTTAGCATTTGAAAACGTGCTGCAAGTATATAGTTTTGCAGGTGGTGGAGTATGAATGAAAGAGCTAATGGATTTCGGAGAATGTGGTTTGGTCCACATACACTTCTGTTTCGCTGACTGTGTGAAGAGTTTTGACAATGTGACTTTAGTTTTGACCAATGCATGTTAGCAATTGAAAAAACTGTAAGGTAAGGTTTAAGTTTAGGGTAAGGTTGGGGTTTAGGGTAGGGATGTCCCGAGTTTCCCAGATAGCACTAACCCATCTCTTACTGTGGCAGAACACTGCTGCTGTTCACTGTAACCTAAATCTTGTTTGTCACATCATTTGCCACCACCTCCATTTGACTCCACCACGCACAAGGAGAGAAGAAAAACAAAGGTGTGTTGATACCCAGTTGTACTCAAGTCTGTTATTTCTTTCTCCGTCCGTCATCACAGTCAATAGACAAGTGTCTCTTGTTCAGTCAAGGTGACTGAAAACTGTTTGTATTTTTCCTCTAGCTGGCTATGTTAGAGTTGTGTATTGGTTTCTTTTTGCATGATTGAAAACCAGAAGGCATCCAAACAGCCTGTTCCCTGGCCCCGCCCCTCTCCTCTTTTTGTTCTGTGTTAATTGTGTGTGCTGGGGATTTGTTGTGAGAGCCTGTCTATGTTGTGTGCGTGCGTGCGGCTGTGACAGTAGGGCCATTACAGCTCTGTGTCTCTACTCATTGGCCATGTGCGACTGTGGGGTTGGAGTTTTTAAAAATATATACTTTTTATTGAACCTTAATTTAACTAGACAAGTCAGTTAAGAACAAATTCTTATTAACAATGACGGCCTACACCGGTCAAACCCGGACGACACTGGGCCGATTGTGCTCCGCCCTTTGGGACTCCTAATCACGGCCGGTTGTGATACAGCCTGGATTCGAACCAGAATGTTACACTGTTATGCTGACTTGCATAACAGTGTCATAATAGATGTACTGAGATGACATCATAAATGTAGAGATGTACTAAAACTACACATGAATGTCCTGATCTACAAGACATTGACATTGCTGTTCTTAAAAAAAGATGTACATTTCAATAGGACATAACATTTGTATTTCTATTGATACAGTTCTAAATTCCTGCGATAGAGCTGATGATAACTGACACACACCGTTAATAGTCAGTGTTGCTGCTAGTGTAATGCACTGTGTTGATGAGAGGAAAGATCTGTCTCATGGTCAGATCTAGGCTGCCTGACAGGGAAAGGCTGTACAGACACTCCTGACCTGCAAACCAATATTTTATTTAATAATTTCTTAAAATTAGGTTACGGTTAGGGTTAAGGTAAAGGTCAGGTTAGTGATTTTGCAGGTCAGTGGTCTCCTTATCTCTCCCACCTGACAGGCGTCCTGTCCTGCAGGGAGCTGTCCATTCAGCAGCACTCTGCTACTGCACTGGACCCTCAGCCTCACAGAGAAACCTCCAAAGAATTCTCGTGTTGCATTCTGTACAGTGCAGAAAAACAGCAAGAGCTGAAATCATCTTAACATCACTGGATAAAACTAAGTAGTGACTTTGCCACAACAATGTGCAGAAAACCAGACATAACTGCCCTAAAAACATCAGACTATAAAATGGCCACCCGAGCTTCCTCCTCTCTGCCCATAGATGGCCAATGCCATTGATTACATTCATTACTCTGATTACATTGTTAGAGCCACAAGAGGTTTTGCGTCATCATTGGCTACACGGAAGCGGTCTTCACACACAGTCATGGAAACAATAATCACTCATGTCAATTTGTATCCAAAGACTGGGAAAGACAAAATGTGATGTGTCATTGCTGAAAATTCTGCTGGTTTCCAGGGAACATCATGTGGAGTGGAAGACGTGGTCATTTGTGTCACTCTGTTACTGTGTAGCCCAGTGGCTCTCTGGGTATTGTTTTTCTGGGACCTCAAGTATTCCTCTCTTTGGTAGTGGTTAATCTTTCTCTTTGGTTGTCCATAAAGGAGCTGGGCATGAGTAAAGTATTATCCTGCTGTGTGAGTTAATCTGAGTCTATGACCCCCTCACTGTTCTATCTTTCTGAATCAGCTATAGCACACAAGGAGGGTCAGGACTGGCACTAAAGCTATAAACAATGTCTTCTGTCCTTGCTTTGTCAAATCAAATGTTACTGATCGCGTACACATGCAGATGTTCTCACGGGTGTAGCAAAATGCTTGTGTTCCTAGCTCTAACAGTGCAGTAATAACCTAACAATACACGCAAATCCCCAAAATAAAAAGAAAGGAATGAAGAAATATAGAAATATTAGAACGAGCAGTGTCAGAGTCCGGAATATAAATGAATAAAGTAATATATATATATATATAACATACTGTCTATACACACCATAATATATATATATATATATATATATATATATATATATTATGGTGTGTATAGACAGTATGTTTATAGAAAAGGTGTGTACATCAGTAGTTATATAGGATGAACCATGATTAGAGTACAGTATATATAAATGAAGTGGGTAAAAAAAAGTATGTAAACATTATTAAAGTGACCAGTGTTCAGTGACTATGTATACTGAACAAAAATATCAACGCAACATGCGACAATTTCAAAGATTTGACTGAGTTACAGGTCATGTAAAGAAATCAGTCGATAAATGAATGAATTAGGCCCTAATCTATGGATTTCACATGACTGGGAATACAGGTATGCATCTGTTGGTCACAGATACCTTAAATGTAGAGGGGCGTGGATCGAAATCCAGTCCGTGTCTGGTGTGACCACCATTTTCCTCTTGCAGCACGACACATCTCCTTCGCATAGAGTTGATCAGGCTGTTGATTGTGGCCTGTGCAATGTTGCCCCACTCCTCTTCAATGGTTGTGCAAAGTCGCTGGATATTGGGGGGAACTGGAACACGCTACTCAATGGGTGACATGTCTGGTGAGTATGCAGGGCATGGAAGAACTGGGACAGTTTCAGCTTCCAGGAATTGTGTACAGATCCTTCTGACATGGGGTGGTGCATTATCATGCTGAAACATGAGGTGATGGCGGCGGATGAATGGCCTCAAGATCTCGTCACGGTGTCGCTGCGCATTCAAATTGCAATCGATAAAATGCAATTGTCTTCATTGTCCGTAGCTTATGCCTGCCTATACCATAACCCCACCGCCACCATGGGGCACTCAGTTTACGTTGACATCAGCAAACCGCTTGCCCATACGACACAATACACGTGGTCGGCGTTTGTGAGGCCGGTTGGACGTACTGCCAAATTCTCTAAAACAATGTTGGCTTATGGTAGAGAAATTAACATACCATTTTCTGGCAACAGCTCTGGTGGACATTCCTTCAGTCAGCATGTCAATTGCATGTTCCCTCAAACATTTTGACATATGTGGCATTGTGTTGTATGACAAAACTGCACAATTTAGAAAGGCCATTCATTGTCCCCAGCACAAGGTGCATTTGTGTAATGATCATTCTGTTTAATCAGCTTATTGACACCTGTCAGGTGGATGGGTTATCTTGGCAAAGGAGAGCTGCTCAAGAACAAGATTGAAACAAATTTGTGCACAGAATTTGAGAGAAATAAGGTTTTTGTGCATATGGAAAAATTCTGGGATCTTTTATTTCAGCTCATGAAACATGGGACCAACATCTTATGTTGTGATTATGTATGGGAACATTTTATGAGAGTGTTGACATGTTTTGCCATGGGTCGTGTTGGCAATATCTGGATGTTCTTTTCACAACACATTGAGACATTAACAGTATTATAGATAGAGGGGAGAGGAAGCTACAGTGCTTTGCAAAAGTATTCATCCCCCTTGGCATTTTTCCTATTTTGTTGCCATACAACCTGTAATTTAAATGGATTTATATTTGGATTTCATGTGATGGACAATAGTCCAAATTGGTGAAGCGAAATAAAAAATTTAACTTATTTCAACAAATTCCAAAAAATAAAAATCTGAAAAGTGGTGCATGCATATATGTATTCACCCCCTTTGCTATGAAGCCCCTATATAAGATCTGCTGCAACCAATTACCTTCAGAAGTCACATAATTCATTAAATAAAGTCCACCTGTGCGCAATCTAAATGTAACATGATCTCAGAATATATAAACCTGTTCTGAAAGGCCCCAGAGTCTACAACACCATTAAGCAAGGGGCACCACCAAGTAAGTGGCAATATGAAGACCAAGAAGCTCTCCAAACAGGTCAGGGACAAAGTTGTGGAGAAGTACAGATCAGGGTTGGGTTATAAAAGAATATCAGAAACTTTGAACATCCCACGTAGCACCATTAAATTCATTATTAAAAAATGGAAAGAATATGGCAACACAACAAACCTGCCAAGAGAGGGCCGCCTACCAAAACTCACGTACCAGGCAAGGAGGGCAATAATCAGAGAGGCAACAAAGAGACCAAAGATAACCTTGAAGGAGCTGCAAAGCTCCGCACAGGAGATTGGAGTATCTGTCCATAGATCACTTTAAGCCGTACACTCCACAGAGCAGGGCTTTACGGAAGAGTGGCCAGAAAAAAAAGCCATTGCTTAAAGAAAAAAATGAGCAAACATGTTTGGTGTTCACAAAAAGGCATGTGGGAGACTCCCCAAACATATGGAAGAAGGTACTCTGGTCAGATGAGACTAAAATGTAGCTTTTTGGCCATCAAGGAAAACGCAATGTCTGGCACAACCCCAACACCTCTCATCACCCCGAGAACACCATCCCCACAGGGAAGCATGGTGGTGGCAGCATGCTGTGGGGATGTTTTTCATCGGCAGGTACTGGGAAACTGGTCTGAATTGAAAGAATGATGGATGGCGCTAAATACTGGGAAATTCTTGAGGGAAACCTGTTTCAGTCTTCCAGAGATTTGAGGCCGGGACGGAGGTTCACCTTCCAGCAGGACAATGTCCCTAAGCATGCTGCTAAAGTAACACTCGAGCGGTTAAGGGAAAACATTTAAATGTCTTGGAATGGCCTAGACAAAGCCCAGACCTCAATCCAATTGAGAATCTGTGGTATGACTTAAAGATTGCTGTACACCAGCGGAACTCTTCCAACTTGAAGGAGTTGGAGCAGTTTTTCCTTGAAGAATGGGCAAAAATCCCAGTGGCTAGATGTGCCAAGCTTATATAGAAATAATAAGAGACTTGCAGCTGTAATTGCGTCAAAAGGTGGCTCTACAAAGTATTGACTTTGGGGGGTTGAATAGTTATGCACGATCAAGTTTTCAGTTTTTTGGTCTTCTTGTTTATTTCACAAGAAAAAAATATTTTGTATCTTCAAAGTGGTAGGCATGTTGTGTAAATAAAATGATACAAACCCCCCAAAAATGTGTTTTAATTCCAGGTTGTAAGGCAACATAACAAGAACAATGACAAGGGGGGTGAATACGTTCGCAAGCCACTGTATATCACTTCCCGAAGCTACAGGGCACACAGTGTACATAGGGCAGCCGTCTCTAATGTGCAGGGTTGAGTATCAGGTGGTAGCCGGTTAGTAGCAGTGACTAAAGTAATGTCTGTGATAGTGTGACGGGGTCTGCCAGGGTTTGTTCTGGTCACCAGAGCGTTAACATGATCTCACCCTCCTTTCACACCCTGTCTCACCCCCTCCCTCCTTTCTTCCTTTCTCAAAACCATTGCTTGCTTCTTAAACTCGCTCTTTCTCACAAGGGAGGTGCATCAGAGACGTTAAAATGAAACAACGTCATTTAGCTGGCAATCTAAGTAGGCCTATTCTTAAGTGTTGACAAGTGTTTCGTTACAACCCATCATTTTTTTATTTTTTTATTTCACCTTTATTTAACCAGGTAGGCAAGTTGAGAACAAGTTCTCATTTACAATTGCGACCTGGCCAAGATAAAGCAAAGCAGTTCGACAGATACAACGACACAGAGTTACACATGGAGTAAAACAAACATACAGTCACTAATACAGTATAAACAAGTCTATATAAAATGTGAGCAAATGAGGTGAGAAGGGAGGTAAAGGCAAAAAAGGCCATGGTGGCAGAGTAAATACAATATAGCAAGTAAAACACTGGAATGGTAGTTTTGCAATGGAAGAATGTGCAAAGTAGACATAAAAATAATGGGGTGCAAAGGAGCAAAATAAATAAATTAATTAAATACAGTTGGGAAAGAGGTAGTTGTTTGGGCTAAATTATAGGTGGGCTATGTACAGGTGCAGTAATCTGTAAGATGCTCTGACAGTTGGTGCTTAAAGCTAGTGAGGGAGATAAGTGTTTCCAGTTTCAGAGATTTTTGCAGTTCGTTCCAGTCACTGGCAGCAGAGAACTGGAAGGAGAGGCGGCCAAAGAAAGAATTGGTTTTGGGGGTGACCAGAGAGATATACCTGCTGGAGCGTGTGCTACAGGTGGGAGATGCTATGGTGACCAGCGAGCTGAGATAAGGGGGGACTTTACCTAGCAGGGTCTTGTAGATGACATGGAGCCAGTGGGTTTCATGTCCTAATGAATCCCACTTACATATTAGTATAATGAATAAACATTGAGTTTGTGTCATATGTATTCTGCTGTAATTCTGTCTGTCTAGTGTAATAAACCAGAAAGTCCGTAAAGGTCTGGGTTGTGGCAGGTAACAGACATGGAGAGTGGTTACCATTAGTGATAGCTACATTAGCTGTCTTAATGAGGTGTGATGCATGCCCTCTTTAAGGCGATTACAATGGGGAATGTGATGCACTCTGACCCAGTGCCTGTGGTTTAGTTGCCAATTGTGTTTGGAGAGTGTTATTGTCATTAAGGGGGCATGGAGAATGGGCTTTGTGACACTAATGCCCTGTAGCTTCAGGAAGTGATAGTGGTTCCTCTCCTCCCTGTCTATAATACTGTTTATGTCTCAATGTGTTGTGAAAAGAACATCCAGATATTGCCAACATGACCCATGTCAAAACATGTCAACACTCTCACAAAATATGTTCCCATACATAAAACACAAACACGAACACAAACTGACTGAATACCCCAGTGCAAAATACAGCATGTGCCCTGTATTAACAGATTATGAGGTCTAGCTGCTGATACTGATTACCTCTGGGTCTGACAAGATAAAGTGTTAAACAACTGCAATAGGTCCCCCTAAATCCCTTCTCATGCACATCCAGCATGGCCCTGGGGGGTAAACACTTCAGCGACCCTACTAAGAGGTCACTTTCCTGTGGCATGTGACCCCCGGCAATTCCCTCTACCCCTCCAAAGATCCAGGACCATGCAGCCTGGTTCATGCAGGAGAGCGACTGAGTGAGCCATCTAGGGAAGAGGTGGGAGGATGGAAGAGGACAGAAGGGAGGTAGCAGGGCGGAGCATGCTCAGTAGGGACCCGGCAAGTTCAGCTGTCATCTGCAGTGGGGTTTGAAAGAAAGAGAATGCGAGGCAGAGAAAGAAAGAGAGAGAGAGAGCACTTCCAAACGTCCTACCAAATGTTTGGCCATATTAGAGAGAAATATTTATTTTCCCTTTTGTACTTTAACTATTTGCAAATCAACACTGTGTATAGTCACAATATGACATTTGAAATGTCTTTATTCTTTTGGAACTTTTGTGAGTGTAATGTTTACTATTAATTTCTTATTGTTTATTTTGCTTTTGTTTATTATCAATTTCACTTGCTTTGGCAATGTAAACATAAGTTTCCCATGCCAATAAACCCACTGAGAGAGGAGAGAGAGACCGTACTGCATATCCATAATGTGGGCTAACTTACAACACACAAACACACTCAGACGGAAGGCATCACTAGCGAGGGAGAGATCCCAGCCGAGAGGAGCACATGAATGAGAGGAGAGGTGAGTGAGCGAGCGAGTGAGAGTTGGCATAGTGTTACTTACTTCTGGGTGGAAGAGGAGGAGGGGAAACCCAGGGAGGAGGCAGTGTGATTGGGAATGATTTGGCACCGGCCCCAGTGTGGGAAAGTCTGCTGTTGATATGATATTTGGAGTGGGTTTAATCTACACAGATGCAGCAACAGCAGGACAGGGAGTGAAGCCAATACACAGAAACCGAACCTGGTACCAGAGCATTTTGTATTATTCTGTATGTAAATCCGAGACACTCCATTTAGTCTGATATGTTACATTTTGTATGGTTACATAAGACAAAAACTAAAGTAGGGTGGTTGGTCGGAGTGGATGGGTGGTCGTATAATGTGAACTTCTAGCAACCCAAAGGATGCAAGTTTGAATCCCATCACGGACAACTTTAGCATGTTAGCTAATTAGCAACTTTTCATGTACTTTTTAGCTCCTTTGCAACTACTTAGTATTTAGCTAACCCTAACCTTAACTCTTTTAGCTAACCCTTCTCTAACCCTAACCTTAACTATTTTAGCTAACTCTTCTAGACCTAACCTTAACTATTTTAGACCTAACCTTAACTCTATTAGCTAACCCTTCTCTAACCCTAACCTTAACCCTTTAAACTAACTCCTAAACTTAACCCTAACACTTAGCCTAGCTAACGTTAGCGAGTAAGCTAATGTTAGCGACCTAGCTAGAATTTGTAACGTCATACGCAAATTGATAACATATTGTTCATTTTACAAAATGTACACGTTTTTACATATAATACGAATTGTAATTTGTAACATATTATACGAAATGGGTGATGGACATCCAGCAATTAATACATATCATACTAAATGGATTGTCTCGGATTTACACATAGAATAATACCAAATGCTCTGAGACCAGGTTGAGGAACCAGGGGATAGAACCCACTGCATGTGTCTGAGTTTTGGCCTCCTAGTGGCTCAGAGTGGACTAGTATTTTCCTGTAGTTTGGTTTTGGGCACTTCAGAACAGATATGTAGCACACTGCAGGCCTGAGCCCCCATCCTTCTGTTTCTATAGGCAGTCCCATAACTCTCTCTCTCTCACACACACAATAGTAATGTATACAGTGCTGCCTTGCCTTCTTACAGGGACATGTTCTGCAGGGTTATTTTCACAGTGACATAACAATGGAGGCTCCCTGACCAGGGCTGCACCAAGATGGGGATGAAGAAGTAAAAGCCTTAAGGGATGAAGAAAGTCCCTTATAAACAAAATGTCTCTGTATTAATCAGTAAGGCCAGTTTCATGGTAACTTTAATGTGGAAAGATGAATTTGTATGATTCGTAATGATTCCGGTGGAAGCATCCAACACGTGGGAAAACGCTGGACAATTTCCTCTATCCCCTAACACTTGCATACACAGACACATTGTATCTCTCTTTCCACTTGCTGTGAAAACAACAACTGCAAAGGGGCCTGGGTGTGCTAGAATTTCAGGACAAAGTCTCTCTCTCTCTTACACACGAAGGGAGAAGGGATGGGGAGGTATACACTGCAGTATCATGGGGGAATAGCATGTCTGTTTTCCTCTGGAAAAAGCCTGCAAGATTGTTCTCCCTGGACTGGAGCTTTGCTGTTGCCTCCTCGCTCTCTCGCTCTCTCCTCTCTCCTCTCTCTCTCTCTCTCTCTCTCTCCTCTCTCTCTCCCCCTGTATTCACCATATTTTCTCCAAGTTGACTGTTGTCATCGCCATTCTTTATAAACTTCCCTATGGCGCTGTCTGAGCTTCCCAGCGATATTTCTGGCATTTGAAAGTGTTTTTTCAGGTCGCCTAAGACCTAACTATGTACCTAACTATGTCCAAAAAGTGTACAGTACCAGTCAAACATTTGGACACCTACTCATTCAAGGGTTTTCTTTATTTCATACTATTTTCTACATTGTAGAATAATAGTGAAGACATCAAAAGTATGAAATAACACATTGAATCATGTAGGAACCAAAAAAGTGTTAAAACAAATCAAAATAGATTTTAGATTCTTCAAAGTAGCTAACCTTGGCCTTGATGACCGCTTTTTATTCTCTCAACCAGATTCATGACGTAGTCATCTGAGATGCTTTTCCAACAGTCTTGAAGGAGTTCCCACATATGCTGAGCACTTGTTGGCTGCTTTTCCTTCACTCTGCGGTCAAACTTATTCCAAATAATTTCAATTGGGTTGAGGTTGGGTGATGGTGGAGTCCAGGTCATCTGATGCAGCACTCCATCACTCTCCTTCTTGGTCAAATATTCCTTACACAGCCTGGATGTGTGTTTTGGGTCATTTTCCTGTTCGAAAAACAAATGATTGTGGGACTAAGTGCAAACCAGATGGTAAGGTGTATCGCTGCAGAATGCTGTGATAGCCATGCTGGTTAAGTATGCCTTGAATTCTAAATAAATCACAGACAGTGTCACCAGCAAAGCACAATCACACCTCCTCCATGCTTTACAGTGGGAACCACACATGCGGAGGTCATCCGTTCCCCCTACTCTGCGTCTCACAAAGACATGGCGGTTGGAACCAAAAATCTCAGATTTGGACTCATCAGACCAAAGGACAGATTTCCACTGGTCTAATGACCATTACTCATGTTTCTTGGCCCAAGTAAGTCTCTTATTATTATTGGTGTCCTCTAGTACTGGTTTCTTTGCACCAATTCGACCAAAATGGCCTGATTTACGCAGTCTCCTCAACTGTTGATGTTGAGATACAGTGCCTTGCGAAAGTATTCGGCCCCCTTGAACTTTGCGACCTTTTGCCACATTTCAGGCTTCAAACATAAAGATATAAAACTGTATTTTTTTGTGAAGAATCAACCACAAGTGAGACACAATCATGAAGTGGAATGACATTTATTGGATATTTCAAACTTTTTTAACAAATCAAAAACTGAAAAATTGGGCGTGCAAAATTATTCATGTTGACCTAAATGACTAATGATGATAAATACAATCCACCTGTGTGTAATCAAGTCTCTGTATAAATGCACCTACACTGTGATAGTCTCAGAGGTCCGTTAAAAGCGCAGAGAGCATCATGAAGAACAAGGAACACACCAGGCAGGTCCGAGATACTGTTGTGAAGAAGTTTAAAGCCAGATTTGGATACAAAAAGATTTCCCAAGCTTTAAACATCCCAAGGAGCACTGTGCAAGCGATAATATTGAAATGGAAGGAGTATCAGACCACTGCAAATCTACCAAGACCTGGCCTTCCCTCTAAACTTTCAACTCATACAAGGAGAAGACTGATCAAAGATGCAGCCAAGAGGCCCATGATCACTCTGGATGAACTGCAGAGATCTACAGCTGAGGTGGGAGACTCTGTCCATAGGACAACAATCAGTCGTATATTGCACAAATCTGGCCTTTATGGAAGAGTGGCAAGAAGAAAGACATTTCTTAAAGATATCCATAAAAAGTGTCGTTTAAAGTTTGCCACAAGCCACCTGGGAGACACAGCAAACACGTGGAAGAACGTGCTCTGGTCAGATGAAACGAAAATTGAACTTTTTGGCAACAATACAAAACGTTATGTTTGGCGTAAAAGCAACACAGCTCATCACACTGAACACACACCATCCCCACTGTCAAACATGGGGTGGCAGCATCATGGTTTGGGCCTGCTTTTCTTCAGCGGGGACAGGGAAGATGATTAAAATTGATGGGAAGATGGATGGAGCCAAATACAGGACCATTCTGGAAGCAAACCTGATGGAGTCTGCAAAAGACCTGAGACTGGGACGGAGATTTGTCTTCCAACAAGACAATGATCCAAAACATAAAGCAAAATCTACAATGGAATGGTTCAAAAATAAACATATCCAGGTGTTAGAATGGCCAAGTCAAAGTCCAGACCTCGATGTGCAAAACTAATAGAGACACCCCATGCGACTTACAGCTGTAATCGCAGCAAAAGGTGGCGCTACAAAGTATTAACTTAAGGGGGCTGAATAATTTTGCACGCCCAATTTTTCAGTTTTTGATTTGTTAAAAAAGTTTGAAATATCCAATAAATGTCGTTCCACTTCATGATTGTGTCCCACTTGTTGTTGATTCTTCACAAAAAAATACAGTTTTATATCTTTATGTTTGAAGCCTGAAATGTGGCAAGAGGTCGCAAAGTTCAAGGGGGCCGAATACATTCGCAAGGCACTGTATGTCTGTTACTTGACATCTGTGCAGTTAATTGTCCATTTCTGAGGCTGGTAACTCTATTGAACATATCCTCTGCAGCAGAGGTAATGCTGGGTCTTCCATTCCTGTGGCGGTCCTCATGAGAGGCAGTTTCACTGTAGTGCTTGATGGTTTTTGCGACTGCACTTGAAGAAACTTTAAAAGTTCTTGAAATGTTCCACATTGACTGACCTTCATATCTTAAAGTAATGATGGACTGTCATTTCTCTTTGCGCATTTGAGCTGTTCTTGCCATAATATGGACTTGGTCTTTTACCGAATGGGGTTATCTTCTGTATACCACCTCTACCTTGTCACAACACAACTGATTGGCTCAAACACATCATGAAGCTGGTTGAGAGAATGCCAAGAGTGTACAAAGCTGTCACAAGGCAAAGGGTGGCTACTTTGAGGAATCTCAAATATATTTTGATTTATTTAACACTTTTTTTGGTTGCTACATGATTCCGTATGTGTTATTTCATAGTGTTGATGTTTTCAACACTATGAAACATTTTTAAAACCTTTGAATGAGTAGATGTGTCTGAACTTTTGACTGGTTCTGTATATGTATATATTTATATTATTATGCATTTTCGAGATGGAATAACATTTTCAGTGTAAACTTAAATGACTAAAACCAGATACAAAATGTAGAAAAGATACCAAAATAAAAGCTACACAGTCAGGGAGAATTGAACATTCCAAAAACAATGCATTTAGCAGTATTGATTTTGTTGTTTGGTTTGAGCAAAATGACACAGCATGAGCAATGGCTCAATGCATAGAATATGTAGGAAATTAGCTCTCAGATCCTTGACGAAATTTGTTAAATGAGCAGGAAATTAGCTCTAAAACTGCAAAAATGTCTTCATGCTCCATGGAGAAATGTGTATAATTGCAGGAAATCTGCAAAAATGACCTTACATTTTTCGACACCTCCAAGATGGGGGCCTCTAAAATGTTCTCTAAAAGTCAGTCACCCCGATGGTCAACTGCTCCCACTGCAACATCCCCTGCCACACCCACCATCTAAGCCCCTTTTAAATCCAGAAACCTGCTTTCACAGTATATCCAGCACCCTGATGGAATACTTAGTAATCGTATTTCAGTATTTATTTTAGTGGATTATTTGATCATTTTTTTATGGGACAAGATTGATGTAATACATAACATAACAAGGATAATGTAATAACACGATGCTGTTAATGTATGTGACATAGACAAGCACCATAGACTAGGAACATAATGCAATATAATCTGACACAGGTTGATATGTTTTCGTTTCTTAGCTTTCTTTTATCCAATTATTGTCAAAGGAAACAAGTTCTTCAGTGCTCAGAGATGCACCTTTCATTCTAACATGATCAATACAAACCTGCAAAACAACAATCATATCACTATCTGGCCATATTTTGCTTCAACACAGTATAAGTACTTTGTGTGTTTGAATGCTGGCATTGGCAATGGGATAGTACAGCCCTTCTCTGTTGATTTCTGTCTCAGAAGGGATGGTGATGACTATCTCAGCTTTGGGTTGTTTATTGGATCGACTGTCATTCAAGAGGGTAGATTCTGGCTAAGACACATCCTGTGAAAACTATGTGCCATCTCTGCGTGGTTTGACAACCATTTTCTGCATCATACTCTCACAACGTTGTATCCAAGCATTCCAATATTCCTGTGGGAGGAAAACAGATATCAGAAAGCAGGGGACACTGTGCCAAAGGCATCGGCTTTTCTTTATATAGGCTGAATGGTTATTGAACAAGCCTGTTGTAATGATGTATATAGTATGGAGTCAGGCCCGGGCAGTTGAGTGCAAATAGAAGCTGAGAGCATTTAGTCTTAGTGTTAACACTCCTCCTGTATTCACACAGGGCCTTGCACCTTGTCATTAACGTACAGTGAGCCGTGTTATTTATGAACAGCCAGGCATACACATCGTCTGTCCGTTTTCCATTAAGCTTTTTAAACGCATATTAAAAAAATAACACTTTCTAATATCACCATATGTGATCAGAGTTTTTCCGCTCTGTTTACTATGTCCGCCTATCTGCCTTTTACAAGACAGAGAGACTAAGAGAGAAAGACACCTTTTATGTTTTTTGAGAGTGTCACGGCCGTTGGAAGAACTGGACCAAGGTGGAGCGTGGTGAACGTCCATATTATTTTATTTTAGAAAAGACGCTGAACAAAACAGTAAACACTACAAAACAAACCGTGAAGCCAAAGGCTATGTGCCATAAACAAAGTCAACCTCCCACAAAGACAGGTGGGAAAAGGGCTACCTAAGTATGGTTCTCAGAGACAACAATAGACAGCTGTCCCTGATTGAGAACCCTACCTGGCCAAAACATAGAAATACAAATAATTGAACATAGAATACCCACCCCAACTCACGCCCTGACCAAACCAAAATAGAGACATAAAAAGGAACTCTAAGGTCAGACCATGACAGTACCCCCCCCCCCCACACACACACACACACACACACACACACACACACACACACACACACACACACACACACACACACACACACACTGACTCCGACCGCAAAACCTAAACCTTTAGGGGAGGGTCTGGGTGGGCATCGATGATGGCGGCTCAGGTGCGGGACGCAGACCCCGCTCCACCACTGGCTCACACCACTTTGGTGGCACCTCTGATGCGGGGACCCTCGTCGTCGACCCCGGACTGGGCACCCTCGCTGCAAGCCCCGGACTGGAGAACGTCGCTGGGGGCTCCGGACGCTGGGGGCTCCGGACTGGAGGCCGCCGCTGGAGTCTTCTTGCCACGGATCGTCACTGGAGTGGAGAGACACACAGGAGGCCTGGCTCTGGGAGCAGGCACAGGACTCACCAGGCTGGGGAGACATACAGGAGGCTTAGTGCGTAGAGCTGGCACAGGGCTTACCGGGCTGGGCAGACGTACAGGAGACCGGGTGCGTGGAGCTGGCACAGGATATACTGGGCCGTGGAGACACACCGGAGGTCTGGAGCGCAGAGCTCGCACAACCCATCCTGGCTGGATGCTTACCCTAGCCCGGCAACTGCGGGACGCTGGCACACGACACACTGGGCTGTGGATGCATACCGGCGACACAGTACATGTAACCGCAAAGCATGTTGCCTGAAGGGTCACATGCTCCTCAAAGCGACTGTCTTGCTCCACACTCCAACCCCTCCAAACTCTTTCGTCCCTCTCTACTGCCAACCACTCCTCGCTCAAACGGTCCAAGAATTCCTCTTCGGTCTCGGACTCAGCCCTCAGCACCGACGACCACGTCATCTACCCCCCCAAAAAAATATATATATATTTTGGAGCTGCCTCTCAGGTTTCCGTCGTGTCCTCTCCTCCTGACCACGCTGCTTGGTCCTTTTGGTGGTGGGAAGTCCTGTCACGGCCGTTGGAAGAACTGGATCAAGGTGCAGCGTGGTGAGCATATATTATTTTCTTTCAGAAAAGACGCTGAACAAAACAATAAACACAACAAAACAAACCGTGAACCTAAAGGCTATGTGCCATAAACAAAGTCAACCTCCCACAAAGACAGTTGGGTAAAGGGCTACCTAAGTATGGTTCTCAATCAGAGACAACGATAGACAGCTGTCCCTGATTGAGAACCCTACAACGGCCAAAACATAGAAATACAAGTAATAGAACATAGAATACCCACCCCAACTCACGCCCTGACCAAATCAAAATAGAGACATAAAAAGGATCTCTAAGGTCAGGGCGTGACAGAGAGACACCTTTTGTGGTTTTTTGAGCTCCTGGTGATTATGGAGCAGTTTCGAATGTAACTATTCTCCCTCCAGATAAAAGGCATATGTCAGGTTTTGATTTGTCATAGGTCAGCTGATAAAGGCAGAATGTACATTTCGCTGTTTCCAACACCACTCTGCGTGTATTTGTAAAGCACGAAATGTGAATTGAATTACCCTTATATTGAGGCATTGTGTTTCTCTTTTCAATGTTTTCATTATAATTTTCAAAGATTTACAGCATAATTTCTAATAGTTAATTGTGTTTTTCCATTCAGGTTATTTCAATGTATTAGTATGATTCTTTCTAGATAAAATCACTCACCTCAGACTAGTCATTCTGTAATACAGTAGCTGAGTGTACAGGTACATGAAGTATTGACTTGATCACAGTGGTTCCCGATAGTGGTCAGACTTCTAGGGGTACACCAGTAAATTGGGACCCAAATAAAGAAATACCCCCCCCCAGTCCTGCCTGTCACAATCAAACCTTCTCACCACTCCCATGCCCAGAGACCTGCTTCTGCCACATCCTCGCCAGATGGCACTGTCCCTGTCCCATCGGCTGTTGGTGCCATGCCGTGTGTCCCGTGGAGGGATTTGTCCTGTTGGCAGCCTGTTTCCTCTCCCTCTTGTCACCCCTCAGTGACCCCGGCCCCCACAGCCCCAAGCACGCTGTCTGTCTGTCTCCAAGTGGCTCTCAAAGCAGGGCAGCAGGGACAGATGTACAGTGGTAGTTTCACTGTGTACAGTGGTAGTTTCACAGTTCTAACCCCAGAGGAAAGCACATCGATCCATGCTCAGAGGATGCTGCTGTCACTTTGGAGCCTGTGCAACACAGCTTGCAATCCCCCAGCAAAGTGCACTTTAAAACATCATGCCAGTAGATAACCCAGTGTGTGAGTGCTATCCTAATGTACCCAACACCCATTGACAGGCTAAATATCTGATTGTGAGGCTTGTCACCCAAATGGCTTGTCGCCCTGGAAACCGCATGGCCAAACACAGTAATGCAATGCTGCATTGGGTTGCCATGGAGATGGTGTAAACAGCCCTTTGGCCCAGAAAGTCGGAACAGAACAGAGGCTTTCAACATTGGGCGGTTGTTGGAACAGCGTCTTAAAAGAATGCAATACTAACCCGTGTGGGACTAGTAGTAAACCAGACCTGGGGCAGAACAGGCAATTTAGCCATCTAGCTATTTAGCCATCAATGGACCCCATACACTTCCCACGTCTTAGTGGTTCTCTCAACGTTGGTCAGTTGTGCCATCTGGGTCTCCCCTGGGTGCACAACAATGAGAGCAAAAAAAGTAGGTCAGTTTTGATGTGAGCCTAGGCAGGCTTATGCAGGCAGGGTGAGACTGGGCCATGGGCAGGGTAAGAGCCTGGGCCCTTTGTCCCACAGCACTAGCCAGAGCACCCACAAGAGTCAGTTCTTTCCAGCACCAGACCTCAGGCTTTTATTGGGGTGTTTTCTTTACATGAAACTGAATCTAAATCAGATGTGTGACATTTATAAATATGGTGCGTATCATTGTAGTATATCTGATGCTGTACTATGTTAGTACAAAGTTGACAAATGGGTCTTTTTGATATCTTCAAGAGATTCTTGTGTATGCAGCTTTCAAATTTAAGAGCATGAGAAGGTTAGGTGTTTAATCCACTTTACATCAGCATTTAGGCTATGTGAGTGACCCAACTTTGGACATAGAGTTCCACCACCTTGGATAAGTTATTTTTGTGTGAACCTGTGGGGGAAAGTTTTCCGCTCGACCTGATGGACTTAGTGGGATGTTGTATCCAGGCAGCATACACCTCCTTAATAGGCTTTGGAGAAAAATATATAAATCACAACTTCGCCTGTGGTATTTTTACATGTTCTCTATCTCGAGGAGCCACTCAAGTTCATTATGGCCATGTTTACACAGGCACCTCAATACTGATTTTTTTTCCCACTAATCAAATCACCTCTGAAAAGGATCTGCTGTGAAAATATCTAATGTGATTGGTCAAAATACCAATTAGTGGAAAAATTGGGTTGCCTTTGTAAACGGAGCCTATGTGAAGCTAGGTAGGCCTATGTAGTCTACCGAAGTGAAATGACCTTTTTGTCAATTTAAAACAATATTTTCTTAGCGAGGATGACAGTATTTAAAGAAGTTACTTCAAATGCAAATAACTTCAAAGTGAAAATAACTATAGCAAGCATTTTTTTCACTGCAACAGAATGATTAACGGTAAATCCATTAAGTGTAAATGGAACTGTCTTTGAAGTGCACTTTGACATATGGCTTCAGGCCAGGATAATATCTCAAGTATTCAATTGTTTCCTCTTTTTATTACACCAGCTATTGGTGGTGATGGAGGCAACTATGGCAACTGAAATATTGAGTCCACTGTATATTGTGAGATTAAAGTGGAAATCTGAAAATTACTAAGCACCTTGTAAATAGATGCTTCCGAGAATTGAATGAGAAGCTTGTATTGTCTATTGAGGTAAACACATTTCACAATTAGAAATGGCCTAGTTCTTACTTTTCTTACACCTTGGTTTATAGGCAGGTTTGGGTGTATGGACTGTATTATATGTTTGTTGTAAATGTTATATCAGTGTGCTCTGGGGTGTAATGGGCCTTCTGGGGATTGGTTGTATAATTCAGGAGAGGCCAGTGTCGTGTCTTTACTATCATTAAATTGAAGACTTATAGTTTTTATCAAAGATTCTCTGTAATTAGTATTACTCGATCAACGGATTAATCATGTAACTGTAATTAACGAGGAAGTCGGGGCACCAAGGAAAAATATTTAGATACCAGGTTATGATTTCCTAATATAACCTTTCAGATATTTTCATATCTGATCCATAGTCTTCTGATTAATTAATGATTTACTTTACCTCACGTTAGTCTCATTCCAAACGTCGTAAATTGTTGGTTATCTGCATGAACCCAGTCTTCACTATGAGTCATCTATACATCAATTGTCTTAAATCATTTATTTATTAATAACTAAGCAATACACAGACATGCATAAACAAACAGTAAATATGGTTACAAGAAATGATAGGAGAATGAGCCCTAGTGGGCTAAACCGGCATGGCGGCTTGTTAGACAATAGGGGAAGTGGGGGTCGACTAAGAAGTCACTACAGAGTGATAATTATAACAATTGAAATGCTAATCCTTTGCACATGAACGCTCACTCATTCGGGAACAATTGCAAGTAATATATATACACATCCTAGATCTGAATGAATGAAATATTCTTATTAACCTCTTAAGTCGACCCCCTACTTTTTCGAACATTCTGTTAAAAATTGCACAACATTTCAGCGCCCTTCTACTCATGCCAGGAATATAGTATATGCATATGATTAGTATGTGTGTATAGAAAACACTCAGACGTTTATAAAACTGGTTAAATCACGGCTGTGACTATAACAGAACGTGCATTTCATCGAAAAGCGCAGGAAAATCTGATCACTGAAAATGGGAAAATATATCCACTTGAACCCATTGTTGAATGTGAACCACATTAAATGGGGCCGAGATTGCAATACCTACAGCTTCCACACGATGTCAACAGTCTTGTCATTTGCCTAAGATTTGTTTCTTGGTCAAACGGACACGAGGCAGCGCATTTCTTCCGGTCTCTGACCGGATATTTTGGTTGAGATTTACCCGGACATTATTTCCAGACGTACAGCTATAGAATATACATCGCCTCGTGATCAATTTGATTGATTATTAACGTTTACTAATACCTAAAGTTGCATTACAAAAGTATTTCGAAGTGTTTTGTGAAAGTTTATCATCGACTTTTTTAATTAAAAAAATTGACGTTGCGTTAAAAAACAATTTTTTTCCTTGATCACACAGTCTTCATAGATCGATATCTAGGCTATATAATGGACCGATTTAAATGGAAAAAAAGACCCAATAGTGATGTTTATGGGACATCTAGGAGTGCCAACAAAGAACATTGTCAAAGGTAATGAATGTTTTATATTTTATTTGTGTGTTTTGTGTAGCGCCGACTATGCTAATTATTTTGTTTACGTCCCCTGCGGGTCTTTTGGGGTGTTACATGCTATCAGATAATAGCTTCTCATGCTTTCGCCGAAAAGCATTTAAAAAATCTGACTTGTTGGCTGGATTCACAACGAGTGTAGCTTTAATTCAATACCCTGCATGTGTATTTTAATGAACGTTTGAGTTTTAACTAATACTATTAGCATTTAGCGTAGCGCATTTGCATTTCCAGAACTCTAGATGGGATGCCTGCGTGCCAGGTAGGAGCAAGAGGTTAACTGACTTGCCTAGTAAAATAAAGGTAAAATAAATAAAAATAAATATAAACAGCGTTATGGTAATGTGGCCACACAGTCTCTCATGAGCTTCCCCAAGTTGTAACAAACGGACCAGTTCGTAGCTGGATTCTTCACCGATCTTTTATACTTTCTGCGGAACATGAAATTTGTTTGCAAATCAAGTTCTGTGAGGTGGAAGAAATTCCTTTGTGCTCTATGAAAATTTACTCTGCCTCTTATACTGTGTGGACATGTGGCAGGGTCTTCACCTCAGGAATTTATGACCTCTCTCTGACCACAGCAGCCTAGTTGAAGGAGGCAAGTGGGAGGCAGGGAGAGGGGGATGGGGCTTGCTATACCCAAAGAGGGCAACGTCATGACACCAGTGATGTCAGCCCCTCCCTTCATGAACAGCATGAATAATTGAGTGGCCAGCAGGCTCAGAGCACCAAGCAGTGGCAGAATGCAAAGCCTTTCAATCCCTCAGACTCCCTCTCCCTCGGACTCTCTGTCCGTCTCTCCCTGTCCCTCCCTCAGACTCTCTGTCCCTCTCTCCCTTTCCGTCCCTCAGACTCTCTGTCCCTCTCTCCCTTTCCCTCCCTCAGACTCTCTGTCCCTCTCTCCCTTTCCCTCCCTCAGACTCTCAGTCCTTCTCTCCCTTTCCCTCCTTCAGACTCTCTGTCCCTCTCTCCCTTTCCCTCCCTCAGACTCTCTGTCCCTCTCTCCCTCCCTCAGACTCTCTCTGCCACCGTCTCTCCCTCACACTTTTACTCTGTGTGTGCCTGTGAATATTGGATCAAACTAGCGATTGCGAGAATCGAGAACACCCTTGCTTGGATGGAGACATAGTGGATGCACCAGTCAGGTGAACGGAAGAGCTGAGAAACGCAAGGGGAATAGGAGAGAGGGGAGTCTGGGAGGGAAGGAGCAGACTCAGATAGATAGAAACAGAGAGATAGAAATAGGCTGTGCACTAGCCTCAGTACACTCTCCAAAGGGAACGCTCTGCGCTCTCTCTTGTCTCTGCTTCCTCTCATCCTCCTGGCATGCTCCGGAACCCATCCTCCCCCCTTCCCCTCATCCTCCTGTCCCTCCTCTTTTCCCCCATCTGCGGCTCCCGCTGGTTGAATGAAGCCTTGGCTTGAAAAGGGGCTGACTGCATCGGAGCTGGGTCTACATGGCTACCAGGTTAGTAGGGAGGGAGAGAGCAGCCTGCCTGTCTGCATGCAGAAAGACAGACACACTTCTGCTGCATTCCAGTGCTGAAGATGGGGATGTGGGTGAAAGGGGAGTGTCAGTCAACAGCCCAGCGATCCTCTTGTCCCGTTTGGCAAGTGTTGTCACGGGGACGTAATTTAGCTCGTTATTAAGAGATCACACTGGCTGGAGGAGATCAGAGCCCTAAGCCTGCTAAAGGAAATCTCCCAGGGCTCTCTCTGTTTTCTTCTCTCTATTCTTTTTCTGTTCTCTCCCGGGAGAGAGGAGTAGAAGGAGAGCTCAGATGAGTCGCTGGATGAACAGCTCCTTGCTGCTCCTTTCTCTATATGAGGATATGGAGGTTTTTGAGTGCGTCACAACAACCAACGGAGGCTGGATGTTTGTGAACAATGTAAAGGATGCTGTTGTGCCTATGATTGACTGGTGAGGAGTTGGGACAGTCAATCGGCTTTGATATGGCGGTCTTGTAGTTCTGTGGCCCCAGGAGAGGGGGGGGGGTTGGTAGGTAGGTAGTTGGGGATGTTTTGGGAGTCGGGTAATGTGTTTATTGTGTGGGTGTGCTAATGTGATGTTTGTGGGTGTGTTTATGTGATGTTTGTGGGTGTGTTTATGTGATGGTTGTGCTGTTTGTGCTGTTTGAAGCTATGTTCATGCATGATTTGAATGTGTAGGAGTATATGGATTTTACCTCTGTGAATGATTTGTATGACATTTGAGAGGCCATTTGCACTATGTGTGTGTGTGTGTGTGTGCGCGTGCGTGCGTGCGTGCGTGCGTGTGTTGCCGTTGAGCTCAGTCCACCCCTGCCCTTTGGAGCACAGTGAAGCACAAGGTCCATTGCCAGATGGGTATTTTCCAGGGTCAGCAAAAGCGTCAGTGAGAACAAGGCCCCTCGGAACAGCCCGGAACTCTGGGCATTGTGAAGCGAAGCGTTGCCCTCCCCGTTTGGATAGCCTGAGCCCAGAGATTTAGAGCACATTACAAAAAGACAGCAACAAAGTGTCACCAGCAGACTGATTTGCTTTTCTCACTGGGCATGTGTAGATTACCAAGCTCATTATAATGCTTTTCAGCCTGCATCTTATTGCTCAGTGTTCTTTCTTTGACCATAATTTGCTTGTGTGGTCCATATTTGGTCTATTTGTGTTCCATGTGCAGTCCAAGTGCATAGTTTTGTCATTCTGCTGCAGTATGTGCAGTCCATGTTCTTATCAACCTTATCTTACATACAATACAATCAGGACTGTGATTGTTTCTGGTGCTGTAATGCAGATGAGCCCAGCAGCTTCCCTGCCTTAGGGACCTTCTGTATCTCCACACACAATCTAGTCTCAGGGCAATTCGTAGGATTTGGTACGTAAATGTTCCCTGTATTTAGTATGATATATTACTTTACATTAGGTTACATTATGAATGGAATAGCGGTTGTACAATACCTTAGGAATGAGATTACGAATGGTATCATATGTCTTACCCGTTTGTACAATAGCATGCGAGTTGCTTGAATGAACTTATCATACATTGCGGAGAATGCATAGTATTACGTCTTCCTCTGAGACCAGGTTAGTTGTTGCTTCATAACAACAGAGGAGAATTATGGTGAGAATTTATTTTGGTGTTAAGGAGAACTAATGACAAGTTAGAATAATTTATGTAGCAGGCTAGTTGAATTGGGTTAAGTTTAGAATTAGGGTTGCTGGAAGGAAAAGTTCAAACTTTACAATTGTCGCTGACGCGACTTGAACCTTTGGATTGCTAGACGGTTGCAGTATACGCTCATCCATTCTCCCCGACCAATATCCCAACTTTTGTTTCTGTCTCAAGTAACTAGAACATTAGTAGATATACTTATTGGAGGTGTTCAGAAACAAGGTGTTGTATGGTTCTGAGGCCAGGCTTCAAAACAGTATGCAAATGGTGTCATTCGATGGCACGTTGAGTATTATACTAATGTAGCAGGGGGAAAGTTGCTGGTCACCCAGTTCTACCCAGTCCTCAATCAAAGTCAGCCATGATAGTGTTGTTTCTCTCTCGCTCTCCAAATCCCTTATTCCAAGTTAAAAGGCCAAGCTCGACGGAAGGCCTGTCTCTGCCCAGTAGGTTATATATAGAAGCATATTATGAATATTTAAAGACATTCTCTCTAGTCCCAGTTGCTATAGCAATACTCATATAGAAGGTGCTTTGTTGTGCTTCATTGTGTGAGCGAGGAGCCGGTAAGGCTTTTTAGCGGTTTTATCCACAATTCACCATGCATTGTTGCTCACTAGTCATAAGAACCACATATTTTTATCTTACGAGTCACTATAACCACATCCACCACATGTCCACACAAGGCATTTCATGGAGTGGAGGGGGTGGTGTATGGAGCATTCCCCTACCATGACATGCAACGGGTTCCCATGGTAATAAAGGGATTCTATGCTCACTCATTTCAACCCATGACACTCCTTCACCCACCATGTTGCATTGGAAGGTGTGTCATAAATGTTTGTCATTGTATACAAATGGTGCTGCTACTTTAATGTTTTGTGTTATTGTTCTGGGTCAGCTTCAGGTATAGGCCAAAATCCAGAAACAGCTGTCTCTATTGTTCTACAGTAGGATGCCATTTCTACCGCCCATTCAACTGTCCTCTCCTCTCGTGCTGAACAAACGAGAGACAATGAACTTGACAGGAATGTGTAATGGTCTGTCACACACGTTACGTTTGGTTCATAAAGTAGCCCATTGTAGTATGTGTATTTTTTATTTTCTGCATCGCTGGGAAGGGCTCGTAATTAAACGTTTCACTGTTAGTCTACCCCTGTTGTTTACAAAGCATGTGACAAATAACATTTGATTTCATTTGGCTAAGCCTATGACTCGCTTGTCTGACCGTACATGTTAGCAGCATGTGTACCTGGTCTTGTCTAATGAGCAAAGACACACACTACTGGGAATGAGCTGATCAAACCTCCATTTATATGCTGAGGATTTATGGGCTGTTATTGGCTGCCTTTATCATGTTGATTGACGTGTGGATCCAACGCTGAACGTTCATGGTAACTGGCTGCACTGTTCTAAAAACAGTCTAAAACACATTCAATGCGTTTAGGCTCTCTTGGTGTGCAATATCAGTCGGCTTAGGTTCAGAATGAATATTTTCAAAGACGGGTACATAGGCTTCTATCCAATCAGATGACAGATAACAGAGCTGGCAGCAGGTGTCAGGGCCTGTGATCATTATTACCCTGTGGTCAGTCAAAGCCATTCCACTTATGGAGTGGACTGGCCATAATGGGGTTATAAACCCATAGGCAAAGGTGATGATGATGACTGGCAGATATCTGACTGGGTAGTTCTAGTATGGTGTGTCCTGTGTGCTCAGCTCAGATCTTAACTCTGTCTGGTTCTGTGGATCTGATGAAACCCAAGGGAGTGAGACCATTAGTAACTGACCCAGGATGTGACATGAAAAATGATGCAGCTCACACAGCCCACTGGCATATGAGAACTGTTCTGTATGTACTTGTGTGCATGTGTGTCAGTGTCTGCGTCAATGTCCGCCCAGGTACATCTGCGCCCTGTGAGTGTGTAGGTGCATACTTCTGTTTATGTGTGTGCTGCTGCAGTGTGTGCGTGTGTGTGTGTGTGTGGTGTGTGGTGTGGTGTGCGTGTGTGTGTGCCTGCATAATGTGTGTGTATCTCAGACAGACTCTGGGTTCAGACACTGATTAACATGCAGGAGAAATAGCAGTGTCCTCTGCTTTGTACCAGCTCACTGCATTATTCACTGATACCACAACACTACATATTATGAGGGCAGCTTGTGAGACATTTCATATACATCTTGTGCAGTTTTACATGCGTACATTGACATATACCAGTACATACACATTGTATACAGATACATAGGCCTGTACTCACAAATGCTCAAACATATGCTGAATCATCATTTTCTATGATTGTATGTTGAAGTATTATGCAATAGGTACGTGTGCATACAGTCAGTTCTCCAAAAACCTGCAGTACATACAGTATGTACTCTACACAAACACACTTTTGCTTATCACATAACACTACATCATTTGTTTGTAACCACAATGTACTCTATCAGAGCTGATGATCCATCCATCCATCCCATTAGTTAGATGAGAGATCAGCTCTGGGTACTGCAGAGCCCAGTGCTCCTGGTATGTATCCATGCAGACAGCGGCCACCAGTACTATTCACTATGATTACGCTGCATGCAGGGCTTCTTTGAAACAGTAGAATGGTATAATTGCTTAACTTATTTTCTTTGAGGTACATACACCATTGGCTGGACATGAATTAATGGGTTTGCATAACGCCACGTCAAGTAACCGGGGCTGTCCGGCGCCCAGCCACACAGATCACTGACAGCTAGGCCTTTTGATACCTCTGTCTTCATTGTGAGTAGTGCCCATCCTGGCTGCAGACAGAGCCTCCCTGGGATTCTGTGGATGCATCCGAAATGGCACCCATTTCCTTATGGAGTGCACTACCGTTGACCAAAAGCAGTGCATTATAAAGGGAATAGGGTGCCATTTGGGATGTTGCCTGTGCAGGCAGGTCTCAAAGGCAGAACATAATAAACAGGTTAAGCTGTGGTTCAGGAAGGGAAGCAGCCCTCGTTCCACTCCTCTAATCTTCCTCTCCTCCTCTCCAGTCCTCTCCTCATATTTTCATATCATATTTTCCCATGATCGTTTTTTAGTGTGTATTTCCACGTACACTCCGGGGGAAGGTTTCTCCTGGCTCTTTAAAGATGCAGTTTGTTGTTCATACATCTCAATAAGCAGCAGTAGGATATGATATCCATTATCTAACGCATGGTTTTCACTCATCTTCATGACTGACGTAGAGTATGTGATCTGTTTTTGACCATGCAATTTTCTCTGCTGCTAGCTGCTGCTGTTGTTGTTATTGGTCTCTGGGTTTTGTGGGCTAGCTGCTGCTTTTATTAACTGTGTTAGTGGGTGGCGTTCAAGACTATTTGCCGTGATGTAAACGTCATTACTCACTCTGGGGATGAATGGAAGCATGGGCCTCAGTCTTTGCATGTTACTCTAGTAGGCCTAGCATTGCCTGTGGGACGGTAACACATTTGCATAATTTACATGGCTTACATTTCAATAAGGTATTTAAATGAACTGAAGAGTTCTACAATTAGTTCCTCAGTGTTATTAATGTAATGTCTGTTCTTTTTTTGTCATGGGTTTTGCTCCGGCCCTACATTCACAAACAGTGCAGAATATGTGGTTTCATGATCAATCAATTAATCAAATGTATTTATATAGCCCTTCGTACATCAGCTGATATCTCAAAGTGCTGTACAGAAACCCAGCCTAAAACCCGGAACAGCAAGCAATACAGATGTAGAAGCACCGTGGCTAGGAAAAACTCCCTAGAAAGGCCAGAACCTAGGAAGAAACCTAGAGAGGAACCAGGCTCTGAGGGGTGGCCAGTCCTCTCTTGGCTGTGCCGGGTGGAGATTATAACAGTACATGGCCATTTAGGCCAGATTGTTCTTCAAGATGTTCAAATGTTCATAGCTGATCAGCTGGGTCAAATAATAATCACAGTGGTTGTAGAGAGAGCAACAGGTCAGTACTTCAGGAGTAAATGTCAGTTGGCTTTTCATAGCTGAGCATTCAGAGGTCGAGATAGCAGGTGCGGTAGAGAGAGAGAGTCGAAAACAGCTGGTCCAGGACAAGATATCACGACCGGTGAACAGGTCAGGGTTCCCTAGCCGCAGGCAGAACAGTTGAATCTGGAGAAGCAGCACGACGAGCATACTTAAATTCACACAGGACACCAGATAAGAAAGGAGAATTACACCAGATATAACAGACTGACCCGAGCCCCCCAGTACATAGACTATTGCAACATAGATACTGGAGACTGAGACAAGGGTGGGTCGGGGGACACTGGCACCATCCGACGATACACCCGGACAGGGCCAAACAGGCAGGATATAACCCCACCCACTTTTCCAAAGCACAACTGTAATTAAGAAGTAGAATTAATAATCCCTCTCCCCCTCTGTCTCTTTCTCACCCCCAGCACTGCCAGTAACTCCAACAGGAGCACGCCCGCTTGCTCGCCCGTCTTGCATCCTAAACGCTCGCGCTCGCCCACGCCCCAGAGCCTGGAGCCTGGTGAGAACATGGTGGAGAAGGGACACTCTGACCACTCTGACAAGTCCCCCTCCACCCCCGAGCAAGTGGTACAGCGAACCTACTCTCTGCAGTCCGCACGCAGCGGAGGCAAGAACTCCAAGGTGAGCCTCATTGCGCAGGTGGACCATCTCTGTCTCAGGGCTCTCCTCTTTCCACCAATCACAGTACAGCATAGTACAGGATCATAGTCCTCCTCCACCAATCACAGTACAGTACAGGATCATAGTCCTCTTTCCACCAATCACAGTACAGCACAATACAGGATCATAGTCCACCTCCACCAATCACAGTACAGTACAGGATCATAGTCCTATTTTACCAATCAAGTACAGTACAGTACAGGATCATAGTCCTCTTTCCAACAGTCACACTACAGTACAATACAGGATCATAGTCCTATTCCACCAATCACAGTACAGGATCATAGTCCTATTTTACCAATCACAGTACAGTACAGGATCATAGTCCTATTTTACCAATCACAGTACAGCACAGTGCAGGATCAAAGTCCTCTTTCCAACAATCACACTACAGTACAGATCAGGATCATGGTCTCAAATAGTACCTTCAACAGTGTAGTTCAAAATGACTTGTTCAACACACAGTGCATTCATAACTCACTAATAAATCATGTCAGCCTGGCCTATCACTTCAGTTCAGCAAGATATCTGTATCATCACTGAACACCTCTTCCAGTACAATCTGAAATCAACACTTATCTGGTGAGGTGATACAGGGGGATTCATTTGTACCCGTGACATAATGTCTTGATAAGCTACAGATGTTTCCAGTAAAGTATTTTTGTCTACTTGCATTCCATAAAACATGTTCTATAAGAAATAGTCAACAAGAAGGAGTTGAGATATCACTATATCTTGTGAAATGACATGGTTTATTCAGCTTTTTATTTGCCATTTCAAATGGATTTTATCCCATCATACCTCGGCATCGGCACACCATACTAAATCAAACATGCCATCCTCATGTAGCTCCAATTTACAGATGTACAATGTACTCCTGATACACAGTGCTTCGTCTCTGATAAGGTAATGTCCAACTCCCATCATCAAACTATAGGTCAGATCCAACTGTCACTCTGGTACAAATGGCCAATCATAGACTAAGTAACGAGACCCTCAGCACATCAATTGTAGATAAGGACCCATTATCATCAGCAAAGACGCTTATACCACACATCCACCCTATTCTTCCCCTATCACCTCCCTCAATCCCATTTTCCCTCCATCCCCCCCCCCCTTCCTCCACCCCTCCCTCCATCCCCTGGTCCTGTCAGAGCGGCATTGTAATAATCACAGGCAGGGCGCTCAGTCAGCCCTCTCCATCGCAGCACGCAGTCGTTAACTGTAACTATCTAAACTCTGCAAGGCTCGTTCTGACACAGGGTAGTAGGCAGGTCAAGAGGCTGTAGTCTCGCTTCTCGTTCATCAGCGTCTGAACTGAAGAGTAAGGTAGCAGAGGGAAGGACAGGAGCTTTGACTGTGGGTAACTAGGCTTACATCTCAAGCAAGACATGAACATGATAATATTGGGTGATATATTTAGTCATTTCCTCTGAATATCTTGTTGTTGTGAAGTGATAAGGAGAGTGATAGTTGGCGGTCACGGCTCTCTCACTTCTCATCCATTTTCCCCTTCACTCACTGCTCACAGTGCTCCCCAGTCCTTGTGGTGTCAGACGCCTGTTGCTTTTGTTGGCCTTGTGTTTTCCTCTTCTCTCATCCTTTTTTCTTCTTGACACAGAGCGCTTGCTTTCTCTTACTTTCACTGCCGCCATATGAAATGTCTGTGATCTGAAACTGACTGTTTTCAACTCTTTCTTTGGTTCTTTCAGCAGTTGTATCTTGCAGTTTTTTTTTGTTTCTGATTTCTTTGTTCTTCTCCTGATGCATGCTAGTCTCACAAGCGACATTCCAAAGTAAGCATTACTCTTTTCTGTTCTTTACACCGCCACCCCACCCCCACCTCACCTCCGTGTCTTGTGAGCTCCACTCGTGTGCCCACCCCACCCCCACCTCACCTCCGTGTCTTGTGAGCTGTCGTGTGCCCCCCCCCCCCACCCCCACCTCACCTCCATGTCTTGTGAGCTGTCGTGTGCCCCCCCCCCCCACCCCCACCTCACCTCCGTGTCTTGTGAGCTGTCGTGTGCCCCCCCTCCACCCACATCTTCCATCTGAACACACTCCAGATGGCATCCATGTTGCTATGACCTTTTCCTCTACCCCCCTCTACCTCCCTGCCACCCTTCCTCTCATCTACCTCCCTGCCGGACTGCTGGCTTTCAGACACGTTTCGGGGGTGGGGGGTGGCACTGTAAAATTCCTTCTGCATCCCTTTCCACCACTCCTGTGTGATATTCATTTGTGATCAATCCTGAGACTAGAGCTTTCTACATCAGAAGCTCCTTTTCTCTGCCTCGCACCACAAGCCCAGAATACACCGCTTCTCTCCTCAGGCAAGACAGCAGCAGAGTCTGTGTGTCATGGGTTAGTTAGTAAGGACCCCTTGATGCACGTCAGCACATTCTCTGCAATCGGCTGCATTCAGCTTTGTCACGGACTATGAGACAGGCAGACAGGATGATGTTAATGGGAGCCAAGTGACATTCAGTCAGTTGAGTTGGTGTTCAGGCGGTGTCCGCCCCATTTCACAGCACGCCCAGTCGATGACATCACCCCTCAGGCCCGTGGTGTGGCCGAGTGCCAGCCCTCTCTGGCCCCACATGAGCCCCTGGCCCGTGGTCAGCAGGAGTCACATGACCCTGGCACTTTGTGCAGTTGCCCAGGCAACGTGAGCTCTGTCACCCTAGTCTAATGCAATCCAGATAACACACAGGCAGGTGGGGAGAGAGAGGGGCTCCTCTCTGTAGAGGACCTGGGCCGGCGGTCCCACACTAACTAACTGACTGGCCGCTGACGACTTTGCTCAGTCTCCCACTGTCACCAATCAATGAGGCTGTTTATGGAACCGTAAACAGTGAGCAGCACTAAAGCGAGAGTACATAGAGACTCAGCATGAAGACCCATCTCAGACTAAAACACTGAGACATGGACACATCATGAAAGCAGAGTTAGATAGTACAATAGTGTGTCTTGGATTGTTTAGTGCGGTGGCCTAGTACTGTTAGTACACTTGCAAATAAAAACCCAAGCCTGTTCCCCTCTTGTTGTTCAGCTCTTTGCTTCATGCTGGTTAACTCTTCATTTTCTCATTAATTTCCTTTCAGTATAACAGACTAAACCTGATTAAAGTAAGCATTTCCTTTTGCTTTCAGTTGCCCTTTAACCCCCTAGTCCGATTTGACCAGTGACCTCCTCTTCCCCTCCTCTGTAAATGTGTGATGTCAGTCATCGCCCCTAGCTGTCTCGGCCTCCTCTCTCAGAACAGAACTTCTTCCTCTCCTCTCTCTTCTCCCTCCTTAAAGTGTTCTCTCTGCTGAAGACCTGTTAGTTGGACCACCATTACAAACACTGCTGTGCTCTAGCCTTGCCAAGAGTCTCACCAGTAAGATGTACTGAAGTCAAGTCATGATTGTTTCTGAGGAAATATAAGTCACTCCTTTTGTACAATGTTATATATCAAAATGTTGATATAAGATATCAGTTTGTAGGGCATGGTTGTGGGTTTTAGTAGTTGTGGGATTGTGGAATTTAGCAGTTGGTTGTGGGTTCGATTCCCACGGGGAACCAGTACAAAAAAGTATGAAAATGTACGCACTCCCTACTGTAAATCTCTCTGGATAAGAAGCGTCTGCTAAATGACTCAAACGTAAACATTTCAAATCATATATAATATTGTTGTTGCTGAAAGCACTTTGAGATTGTAATGAAAAGCCCTCTAAAAGTTGAACAATTAATAATAATACTGAATAAATAATAATAATAACCATGGTTCATCACCTGAGGACATTCATCTTTTTAAATCTGAATAACTGAGTCAGTTCTGTGTGGGTCTTCTTGGCCACAGGAATGTTTAGTTCAGGCTTTTCTTTAGGCCTGTTGTACTGGGTGGATCAGGCCTGCTCAATTCTGTTCCTCAGAACTAGATTGTTGTTCTAGTGTTGTTTGAAGATATGGGGGTTATACCTGATAGGTTTGTCTGGGTTATAGCTAGCGCTGGTCAGTTCTGGTTTGGTCCAGTTGGTTGGTTGGGATGTGTAAAGTAGTTAGTCGTTCCAGGCCTTTCTGATCCTCAGGGGAATCCAGGCCAAGACACTACTACCGTACACAAGCTCTCTCTGTTACGCAGTCCACTTAATCAGTGGGTGTTAACCTGCTTCTTAGTGCTGCTGACACTTATCCAGACACAAATGTGCTTCGTGGGGGAGGCAAACATTTGATTTAGACACTCATGCAAATTACACACGTGTAGGCTATAAAGATGCACTCACAAACATGCAATGACACAAACTCCAAAACACTTGCACAATGGCATGCACACACACACTTTGCAGACACCTTAAAGCTTAAATCATCTCTCTCATGCCTCTGTCACCTTCAGAGGAGATTATCCCTGTCCACGTCAGAGCCCATAGTCCAGGGACATGACTGGGGCCTCACAACTCTCAGACAGGAAACACTACACGCTTATCTGATAGCGGAAATATTTGAACATGATCTACATTCACATCTCCAAAGGATTGATTTACAATAGTAGTCTCGCACCAGTATGCCTCTTGTATGTTTTCGCTGAAATTACAAACCACATATTTTGTTATTGCCTGATTAAGTTTATTATTATTTATGTTTTAATGGCATCAAGAGGAAGCTGTCACATTTTTTAACCACTAAAATCATGGTTTATTATCCTGCCCTTTCTCCACCCACTGGATGGTCCCTAGCAGGAATCCCTCTCTGATCACAATGCTGAGACATATTACACTCTCTTTATAGCCCCATAAAACAGAAGCAGGTGTTATGGTTGGAATAAACACTCTTGTTATGGTGCTTCCAATAACCTTGTGTATACTGCCCTCTGCTGTTAGAAAATATACAACACACAGCAGTACACAATTCACCTCCATACACAAGCATTTAGAAGCAACTCTAAATCATTAATAAATAAACGCTTATAAACAAAGATTAACATATTGTACCACACCCAACCCCAATCCACCATCTGCTTAGCAAATAACCATGTAAATTATCATTTGTGAGGCCCAGAAATCAATGAAAAGGCCAGCTAAAATATGTGACAAGCTCAAAGGGATATAACTATGTTGGATATCAGCGGAGGCCTGTGTTTATGGTAGGAGATGCCCACCCAGAGGTTGACATTTACACTTTCTATAAATACCCACTGTCTGTTTTCATCATCCCCTGGCCTCTATGTGTTTATGATATAGAGCCCTGTGGCCAAGTGTTGTTGTGTTCTTGTCTCATTGACTTACAATTGTCTTTGTTCTCTCCACTCTGTGTCTCTCCTCGCTGTCTACAGAAGAGCCAGAGCTGGTACAACGTAAGTGTCATCCTCTTCTTACTCTTTTTGTTACAGTTTTTTACAATCGCTAGGACCCAGTTCTCAATACTTAGGTCATTTTTTCAAAACTCTTCACACGGTTCTCCAAACCAACTTTCAGCTTGGCACAGCAGTTCATTTAATAATAATAATAATAATATATGCCATTTAGCAGACGCTTTTATCCAAAGCGACTTACAGTCATGTGTGCATACATTCTACGTATGGGTGGTCCCGGGGATCGAACCCACTACCCTGGCGTTACAAGCGCCATGCTCTACCAACTGAGCACATCCAATGCTACCAAAACACTTCATACATGTCTCAAATCAACTAATTATTCCATAACACTAGCAAAGTTTGTCACCCAATAAGCACACTTTGTCACTCATAAAACAATGACCTAAAAAACACTAACAACAGGTATCATTACACAATGTTTTCTTTTGTAAAATGTCTTTACACAACAAGAATGACACCTCTCTACTGTTTAGAATTCACTGCAGTATATGTTACAGGAATGAATCAGACATGATGTAATATGCTTCAATATGTTTTATGCCATTTTTTGGCATTGAGAGATTCCAAAATACAAGAATGTGTATATACACCATCTACCGATGCAGATACAGTAGCAATGCTAGTCAACCCTGTCATCTGCATTTGGCCACAGGTTCTCATCCACCTTGGGCAATAACCTAGGAAATAATATTGCTGCATGCCTGGTCCATCCCTGGCAGTCTTCTGCAGATATGTCCAGGCATCCAGCATTCATTGCGTCCAGGAGGGACATTTGATCATGTGGATGGTGGTCATAAACCTTCCACCTCCATGAGGAAAACAATTCCTCTATGGGGTTGAGGAAAGGAGAGTAAGGTGGGAGGAAAAGTGACACCATCCTGGGATGGGCTGCAAACCACTCTGTGACTGCATGGGAGTGGTGAAATGCCACATTGTCCCATACAATTACAAACGTTGGCTGATTTCGACTCACTGCAACCCTTTCCTCACCTGGTACAACCCTTCCATAGAGGTCATCCAGGAATGAAATGAGACGCTCGGTGTTGTATGTCCCAATTAGTGGTTTGTGTAACAGCAATCCATCAGAGGATATTTCTGCACAGATTGTGATGTTGGCACCCCTCTAGCCTGGGACATCCACCCCTCTGGCCCAGGACATCCACCCCTCTAGCCCGGGACATCCACCCCTCTGGCCCGGGACATCCACCCCTCTGGCCCAGGACATCCACCCCTCTGGCCCGGGACATCCACCTCTCTGGCCCGGGACATCCACCCCTCTAGCCCGGGACATCCACCCCTCTAGCCCGGGACATCCACCCCTCTGGCCCGGGACATCCACCCCTCTGGCCCGGGACATCCACCCCTCTGGCCCGGGACATCCACCCCTAGGGACATCCACCCCTCTAGCCCGGGACATCCACCCCTCTAGCCCGGGACATCCACCCCTCTAGCCCGGGACATCCACCCCTCTAGCCCGGGACATCCACCCCTCTAGCCCGGGACATCCACCCCTCTGGCCTGGGACATCCACCCATCTGGCCTGGGACATCCACCCCTCTGGCCCAGGACATCCACTGTGGCTCTTTTCCCAATCACATTCCTTCCCCACCGCTGGGTTTTGGCCAAGTTGAAACCAGCCTCATCCACAATGATGAATATGTGGGGTGTTTGCCTGGCTTCAATCTCTTTGACTCTCTAAAATAAATCCACAAGGCAACATAAGAGTTAGGCTAACTACAGTAGTTGACATTATACCTGAAAACGCCGTTGTGCCTCTGCCCTGTTTGGATCTGTTCAAAACCAGTTCTGTATTTTTTAGTCATCTTACCTGGATATATTGGTTCCTGAGTTGCTTGACTCGTCCAGAGTTCCTCTCAAAGGGGACTTCTTCATCCTGACTTGATGTTGTTTCAGGACTCTAGAAATAGTTACAGTATGCTACCATTGTGAATATTTCTAAATGTAATGTTGTCTGCCAACAATCTCTGTGAGTTTTATGCCATTGTTTCTGATGACCATATCAATGATTACAGTTTCCTGCACAGCAGTGAAAATCTACCTCTCCCGCCTGTAGGAGGTAACCGTTGGGTCCTAAGCTATAATACAAAAACAATGACACACAAGTGGGTTTGGAGACTTTGCTCAATTGACTTCTGTAATGTGCAGTTCAGTCAGATGCCCTTGCAGAATGCACATCTTACCTGTTGTTTTGCCAGAAATTTCTCACAATAGATGCTACGGTTGAACATTACTGATTTGGCTGCACTCTCAGACCAGCCTCTCTCATTGATAGACCATCATTTATTACATGATCAATTATAGTGGCCCTAATCTCATCTGAGACTGCAGCTCTTGGTCTTCTTCTCAGTCTTCTTCTACCACACATATGTACTCCTCTCCCAGCCACTCTTCTTCCTCTCCCAGCCACTCTTCTTCCTCTGTCAGCCACTCTTCTTCCTCTGTCAGCCACTCTTCTTCCTCTGTCAGCCACTCTTCTTCCTCTGTCAGCCACTCTTCTTCCTCTCCCAGCCACTCTTCTTCCTCTGTCAGCCTCTCTTCTTCCTCTGTCAGCCTCTCTTCTTCCTCTGTCAGCCACTCTTCTTCCTCTCCCAGCCACTCTTCTTCCTCTGTCAGCCACTCTTCTTCCTCTCCCAGCCACTCTTCTTCCTCTGTCATCCACTCTTCTTCCTCTGTCATCCACTCTTCTTCCTCTGTCATCCACTCTTCTTCCTCTGTCAGCCACTCTTCTTCCTCTGTCAGCCACTCTTCTTCCTCTGTCAGCCACTCTTCTTCCTCTGTCAGCCACTCTTCTTCCTCTCCCAGCCACTCTTATTCCTCTCCCAGCCTCTCTTCTTCCTCTGTCAGCCTCTCTTCTTCCTCTGTCAGCCTCTCTTCTTCCTCTGTCAGCCACTCTTCTTCCTCTCCCAGCCACTCTTCTTCCTCTGTCAGCCACTCTTCTTCCTCTCCCAGCCACTCTTCTTCCTCTCCCAGCCACTCTTCTTCCTCTGTCAGTCATTTCTCAATCTCTGGCTGGGTCCATGTTTACATTACAGTACAGCATTATTCCTAAGATGTCCCCTTTTGTATAGATGGTAATGTAATTGAAAGACTAACACCTGTGTTCAGCTACAATGTGAATCAGCTGAGGTTGGTCTTATTGTTTTGATAGTATTTCATTTTTTAAATTTGGAATATATTTCAATATGGTATTACTGTAGAAGTGTAGCAAATTGCTGTCTTGCTCAATTTTGTGTTATGTTTGGTTTTGAACTTAAGTTTAACAGTTTTGAAAGGAGTATGTAAACATGTGCAAATTGGCTTGTAGGTACATAGAGTTTTGGTGGTGATCATGTCTGAGTGAGAATTCATGACATTTGAAAGATGTAGTCATTGAATGCATTTTGTGCCAAAGCAATGAAACATGATCCACAGTTTAACCCACATAGACTGCTGTTGTGCTCACTGTTTGAAGAGTTTTAAAAAAGTGACCTAAGTATTGAGAAATGGGTCCTAACAATTGTAAAAAATAAAATAATAATTTAAACTATAAGGTGTGTGTGTGGGTGGGTGGGTGGGTGGGTGGGTGGGTGGGTGGGTGGGTGGGTGTGGGTGGGTGGGTGTGTGTGTGTGCTTTCGATTGTGTGTGTGAGAGGTTACGAGGTTAAGGGTTCTGGGACCCTGATTAGAATCACACGAGGGTATATTCCTAAGGTCACTTTCATATGGAGCTCAGGCTTACCCAGGATGCTAACAGGTGGGATTTACAGTTCTAGGCGTCTAATAAGAAAAATGACTGAGGATTAATACAAATGTAATGTTTTGCACCATTTTGTTGCAACTCCCATAACTTACTACAGATGTGATTCATAGATGAATGTTTGACAGACAGAAGCATCTTGTAGCGAAAGTATGGTGACAGCCTGAACCAGTGATCTCAGTCCAACACCAAGACCATTACACCAAGAGGTCCTGACTGAACACAAGGTTGCCGGCCAGTGTACTAAGAGACAAGGTTGCTACATCTTAATGGGGCTTTAATTAATTCCTTTCGTTATGATTCTTCTTAAATAGCCCAAGTAAATCTACTTGATGGCTCAGTTGGCCATCTGTGAGAAGTGGTTTGATACCCTGACATGGTGTTAGTATGAAGCCATGGTTTCTTCTATGGTGTCTCTGTGGGACTTCTATTTTCCCTTTGTTTCTGTTGGTTTATTCCTTTCTTTTGTTGTTATTTGTGTCTATAAATGTACCTTCTCTCCCCAGCATGAAAGACAACACATCCTGAGAGTAAGCATGACTTGTACTCTTGTGCAATTTTTCAAATATCTTTCTGCTTAGTCCTTCTTCTTGGATCGCTTGACTGGTCTCTCTTTCCACTAGTCTGCTCCTCATCCCTCATTCATCAGTATGTTGTTTCCACCTGAGAGCGAAGCCACAATATGCAGCACTTTGGGGTTAGATGAGCGAATTCCATGGCCACATTGTGGTTGTGTTTTCCAAAATAGCATTTTCAAAATGTCTGCTGTGTAAAGAGGGACTATAGGCTACTCAGAGCTGTGATGGTGGTGAAGCAATGGGTGTATTCATTAGTCGGAGGCCGTTTAGAAATGTTTGGTCTGCTGCGAAAATTTCAGCAACGGAAACTGTTTACTCCAAACGGGGGAAAAAAATGTTTTGCCATGAAAACGAGAATTTCTATTGGACAAATTCAGGTATATCCCTCCTTTTTTCACTCTGTTTGGTTCCTAGAGTAAATGGTAAACCATTTCCATTTTTGCAACAGGCCAAACATTTTGCAACGGTCTGCGACTAATGAATACACCCCAGGTCGTAACAAGTCTGCTCAGTGTATCATACTAAACCCACGGACCATGGTCAGTGTCTGAAGCAGCCCTGAATGCCATGAATGACAGGGGAATGGAGCATGGGACTGGTTAGCATGTTCCAGTCCTCCCAACTCTTCAAATGTGCTCATTTTGTCATTATGGCCACATTGGGTATAGTTTGGCATTGTTGCTTAGTGAAACTTGAAATGGAGATTCTCCAGAATGTTAAGAAGAATTATGGTCAACATCTAATGCTTTCTGATACTCTCCTCTAGCTACTTAACTTCATTTCTCTCCTGTTCTACCATTACGAAACGAATACATCATAATACCAATCTGCTCCCAGAAACATTAACTAACACTAACTATGTAATTATGCCTAATCTCTGTTCTGGACCATTGGTATGTGTCTGATGCAGTGCTTTACCTAAGGGTATGGTAGGCTATGTGGTAGGCCATGTCACGGTCACTGTGTTTCTCTACATGGCAATGATGTTCTCCCATGGCACTGAACCTACTGTGATTACATCACAACCGTCCTGATATGAGGTCTGAGCCCAGTAGAGACACACAACAGGCCCCACCCTGCCATATCAACCTTCCTAATGACTCTGTTGCAATGCTTTCATGGCAACTGTACAGGACCTACGCAGGCAGTTGAGGTATTAACAAGGAAATCAATGTCTGCCAGACACCTAGTATAGTGGCTCATAGTATCGACAGTTAAGTGGCAGGTTTAAGAGACTGCTTTTCTCCAAGAGTTTTGTGAGGTGAAATATCTGCCTCCTCATACTCTCAGGTCTATAATGAAAACATTCTAGAGTTCATCCCCCTGCACGAGAGAGAAAGAGAGAGAGAGGAAAGAGCAGGAGAAGGTGAGCAAGAGGCTGCCATGTTTACTCTGAAGTAGATTCTCACAACAAGGATACCACTGTAGAGCCTCTCCTAACACATGAAAGGCTCACCGCTCTTCATAAAACTTTACATGAAACCACACTGGTTATTTTTACAATGTTTACAATGTAGGGAGCCGGGGTGCTTGTTTGAAATGTCAAGAAAAGCAAGCAGTGTGTATGATACAGGACAGGGTGAATTGTCAGAGATCCTGGCTTGGCTGTGTTTCTAAACCAGACCCCTCTCTGCTGAGCTGACCCCACATCTGGTTCCTCCACCCTCCCACCATCAACACACCATTGGCAGGGAAAGTGTCAAGGAATAGTGTGTTTCAGATAGTCCTCACACACATGCAATCAAATACACATTGGCATACACCTTCCTGGCCAGTCCTCTCCAGAGTGGTTTGTATCAACCTACTGTCAGTGGGGTGAGAGACTGGCCTCATTGTTTATGGGAATGGATATTTAACAGCCCCCTTAAAAGAATGGGGCCCCACCCTGGTTGACTGTACCTATCTCCGACATCTCTCACTGTTTACCCAGCAGGTTAATGGTTAACTAAAACCTCAGGGACTGTCTATATCCCCATCATCACCTGGCAGCTACACTGTCTTAGGACTTGTCACATTGTCACCTGGAGAAGCTTCTGCATTTGCTTTAGTCTTCGTTTTCATTTTTGGGAAAAGCTCTTGGAAAAACGTTGAATTCAGATACCCGTCGGTTATCTGACATTCTGAATGCAGTTTTTGATGACAGTGGGCCCAGGTCGCAAACGTCTGAAGAATCGTTATTCACGGGATGCAGAGGCATTTTCAACAGGGTGAAGGATGTTCACGTCCGAGAGGGATCTGTGAATGATCTGAACTGTTTTCAACAGGGTGAAGGCAGTTCACGTCTGAGAGGGATCTGTGAATGATCTGAACTGTTTTCAACAGGGTGAAGGCTGAGAGGGAGTGATCTGAACTGTTTTCAACAGGGTGAAGGCAGTTCACGTCTGAGAGGGATCTGTGAATGATCTGAACTGTTTTCAACGGGGTGAAGGCTGTTCACGTCCGAGAGGGATCTGTGAATGATCTGAACTGTTTTCAACAGGGTGAAGGCAGTTCACGTCTGAGAGGGATCTGTGAATGATCTGAACTGTTTTCAACGGGGTGAAGGCTGTTCACGTCTGAGAGGGATCTGTGAATGATCTGAACTGTTTTCAACAGTGTGCTGAGGATTATTGTTTCCTGGAGCTTATTTCTTCTCACTGATTTGGCTAGATGTTGAGTGGGGTTGTGAAATTGCATAAGCAGGAAAGGTGTGGAATTTGTTTCTGAATTCCGGTGCACAGATGTAACCAATCACAAGTGAGCCTAATGGCATGCCAATTGAAGCCACAGTGTTTGTTTTGTTGCTGATGTATTTTATCATTGTGTCAACCTCTCACCACTGTGCTGATAGGTTGATTTGCCCAGCTCATAGTCAGATGAGAACCAATCTCTGTGCCTGTTTGTCTAGTCTGGTCGTAGTGACTGACATGGATCTGGTTTCAGGACTGCATTACTGACCTTAGGGGAGAGTTGTGGGGGACAGAGAGTAGGGAAGTAGGCCACAGAGTTCCAGGGGGGTTTTAGTGATAGTAACACCTCTAAATGTGTTGACCCTCCTGTGTTATTGCTCTCTTATACCTGAATGGTCAAGGACAACGACAGGGGACTCCCAGAGCTACACTGCTCCAACTGCATTAGACTGAGCCGCAAGTCTTGGCATGAGACTCCATGCCGCACCACTCAAGATTAATGGACTTGTTTTTCCTCACTGAAGGTTGTGTGCACATCTGTAACTCAATCACCTTGTCAGCCAGCGAGACGGGACTGCACCGCTTTCCAGTTAGGAAACTATCTCTCTTTCTCTCTCTTTCACTCTGTTTTTCTCTTTACCAAGAATATTTCTTTGCTTTCGCTGCTGGTGTGTCTGAGCTGCGTTCACCAAGGTGCTCTGAGGCGTCTGGATCTGGACAGCATTACACCCCCTGACCGCACACGCCTACCTGCCAGAGCTGCTATTATAATAAAAGACTTGTGGCCAGGATTACTAGAGTGCCAACGGCTGAAGGAGAAACAACTGGACTCATGTGGCAGCAGTCAGCCAGGTCCAGCTTTCACACTGAAAGGAAGTAGCACCCACACCAGGTTCAATCACAGCAGTCTCCAAGCCACAGCCACTGGACACACAACAGCTCTGTCTGTTTGTCTGCAGCAGACCTGGACCACTGAATCACCAGCATTGAAATCCACCGTTCTGAGCACCCCACAGGGTTTAGGTGTCCGTCTGTGTGTCTGAGGGTATGGAGGCTCACAGGGGACTGCCGTCGGACTGGGAGGCAGTGCTGGAGCTGGATGAAGCCCTGGCTGGGTGGCTCCCACAGGATCCGGCCCAGGAAGAGTTTGGGTGGGAGTGGGACTCGGCCGTCTCGGACCCCCCAGACCAGGACTTGGAGTCAGAGGAGGTCCCTGCAGTAAGTTACTGACCCCCAGAGAGCTGATGCCAGGAGGGGGAGCGGTGGGGCGGGAAGAGGGGGAGAAGGTTTGGATGGGCGTTTTTTGTACTGTACCTGTGCCAAGAGCATAACTCTGTGGTTCCCTGACCCAATTATATTTTGCCAGGCAAATTAAAGGAAGTCAGTAGCTATTTGCATTCCCATAGTATGCATTCACCCTTTCCCTAGACAAAGTAAGAAGGCTGCAGTTTAAGGGGCATAGACAGGCATTTGTTGTGAAAGGGAGGCTCTAATACTCTTGATATTTTAGGCAGTTATAGAGAGTACTTTCTGTGAACATTTCTAGACAGTAAAAATGTCTGGCGCGTAATACATAATGCCAGTCTTCAAAGTTCTCAAATTTATCAAGTTTTCTTGACAGGCACCACTGGTTTTCATTCATAGCTTAACAGAAACGGATTATTTCTATCCATTCTGGGCTGTTGTTGTTATATGAGTATTGAACCTATGTTCAATATGATGTTAATGTGAACAGTCTGTTGTTTTCCTTCAAGATTGAAGCAGGGAGAGGTTTTTCGCCCTGAGGGGATGTCTTTGGTTACTGTATTGGCAGGCATTGTTTCCTGAAGCTGTTCCTACTCAAAGACAGCATCTGACTTCGATACATAGAGCACTCACCCCTGCACTCACACTCAGAAGGCGTCTGGCTGTGGGTCACAGCAATTACGTCCCTCTTTAAACAAGCCTGTCCTCTGAATCCAAGCCCAAGATAAGATTTACCCAAATGCCTGAGAATGTAACAAGAGAGAATGAATTCCTTTGTGTGAGAATTTAACATTTCTTCTCATGACCTAAACCAACAACCAACCAGACTAAGTTTTATAAGATAAACTATAGCTATAAGGGTTTGCTAACGTAGCAGGTTTGATGTGTGTCTTTGTCTCCATCTGTCCTACATATAAACTGTTGCTGCACAAAAGCACCATTGTGTGTGTTCATACAGTACATTGATGTTACCGTATATTGTTGTCTTGGGAATGTGACTCACATTAGGAATGCTCATGATAATCAAAAGCATGCTTATTGGATGTCCTGAAGTGGCAAAATGTCAAGAGGGGATCGTGGTGTGTATCTCGTTTTAAATGACCTTGTGAAAATGGATGTAGTCCAGTGTGTGTATGTGAGCGAGAGAGTGTGTGTTCAGGAATGTATGTGTGAGATAGAGAGTGTGTGTTCAGGAATGTATGTGAGTGAGATAGGAATGATGTGTGAGATAGAGAGTGTTCAGGAATGTATGTGTGAGAGAGTGTGTGTTCAGGAATGTATGTGTGAGATAGAGAGTGTGTGTTCAGGAATGTATGTGTGAGATAGAGAGTGTGTGTTCAGGAATGTATGTGTGAGATAGAGAGTGTGTGTTCAGGAATGTATGTGTGTGAGTGAGAGAGTGTGTGTTCAGGAATGTATGTGTGAGTCGTCCCTCTCTAAGAGGTTACCATGGTGCTCTCCATCTCTCCAGGTGTTGAGCCCCACATATAAACAGCGTAATGAGGACTTCAGGAAGCTCTTCAAGCAGCTACCGGACACAGAGCGACTCATCGTGGGTGAGTTACTAACACAAAGTGCTAGGCCACAAAGGCCAATTAGGTCATTGATATGGTGGATATAGGACATCAGCTTGGTTTTGGTCAAGTTAGCGTTGGCTGGTTGGAGTCAATTCCATTTAAACTATCAATTCAGGTCATACATATTATGAATTGACTATATTGAAATAAAATTAAGCCTGACCTTGATGGGTAGATTATGTATTCTTCCTGGGCTCTGATCTTTGACCTCTGCTGGCAGATTACTCCTGCGCCCTGCAACGAGACATCCTCCTGCAGGGCCGACTCTACCTCTCAGAAAACTGGATCTGTTTTTATAGCAACATCTTCCGCTGGGAAACGCTGGTACGCACTGGGCCTCTGCCTGGGGCTTTCTGTTATTTTGATCTTATCTATATGTCTCTGGTGTTGGTGAGTTTACAGTATTGCAATGTAATTGATTGTATTTCTGTGGTTTGCAGCACAGTAGATATTTCAGTATTGGTCAACAGATATATTTTTTTGCATGTGTGTGCAGCTGACGGTGAGGCTGAAGGACATCTGCACCATGACAAAGGAGAAGACAGCCCGCCTCATCCCCAACGCCATCCAGGTGTCCACAGACGGTGATAAGGTAAGACAGGACAGGGACTGGATCTTCGGCATTCACTGACTGAAAGGAGGCTCAAACCTTCTCCTCAGCCTCATTTCAAAGCATATTTTTTGAACTGATACAAACTCATTATTTTAATTCTCTCCACACAGCACTTTCTCACCTCATTTGGAGCACGGGACAGGACCTACATGATGATGTTCAGGTTATGGCAGAATGCACTGCTGGACAAAGTAAGCCAGTAACTTCAATTAACCTCATCATAAATAGATGTTCAGTATATTGATACTTTTATTTTCCATTGAATCCAAGTCTCTGCCGTTCTGAGTCTCGTCTCTAACCCTGTGCTCTAGCCCCTGTGCCCCAAAGAGCTATGGCACTTTGTCCATCAGTGTTATGGCAACGAGCTTGGCCTGACCAGTGACGACGAGGACTATGTTCCCCCGGACGACGACTTCAACACCATGGGGTGGGTGTGGTTTCCATGGCTACAGATATAAACACTGCCTCTTCAATTACCATCGTTGATTAAGACGCCCTTGATCTGCTGCGGGTTGTTATGAGAGGCTGGCCTCATTACTGAAGTACAGTTGAAGTCAGAAGTTTACATACACTTAGGTTGGAGTCACTAACTTGTTTTTCAAGAACTGCACAAATTTCTTGTGAACAAACTATAGTTTTGGCAAGTCGGATAGGACATCTACTTTGTGCATGACACAAGTAATTTTTCCAACAATTGTTTACAGACAGATTATTTCACTTATAATTCACTATCACAATTCCAGTGGGTCAGAAGTTTACATACACTAAGTTGACTGTACATTTAAACAGCTTGGAAAATTCCAGAAAATGATGTCATGGCATTAGACGCTTCTGATAGGCTAATTGACATGATTTGAGTCAATTGGAGGTGTACCTATGGATGTATTTCAAGGCATAACATGTCATGGGAAAATCAAAAGAAATCAGCCAAGACCTCAGAAAAAAAATTGTAGACGTCCACAAGTCTGGTCCATCCTTGGGAGCAATTTCCAAATGCTTGGATGTACCACGTTCATCTGTACAAACAATAGTATGCAAGTATAAACACCATGGGACCACGCAGCCGTCATACTGCTCAGGAAGGAGACACGTTCTGTCTTCTAGAGATGAACGTACTTTGGTGCGAAAAGTGCAAATCAATCCCAGAACAACAGCAAAGGACCTTGTGAAGATGCTGGAGGAAACGGGTACAAAAGTATCTATATCCACAGTAAATGGAGTCCTATATCGACATAACCTGAAAGGCCGCTCAGCAACGAAGATGCCACTACTCCAAAACCGCCATAAAAAAGTGAGACTACGGTTTGCAACTGCACATGGGGACAAAGATCGTACTTTTTGGGAAATGTCCTCTGGTCTGATGAAACAGAAATAGAACCATTTGGCCATTATGACCATTGTTATGTTTGCAGGAAAAAGGGGGAGGCTTGCAAGCCGAAGAACACCATCCCAACTGTGAAGCACGGGGGTGGCAACATCATGTTGTGGGGGTGCTTTTCTGCAGGAGGGACTGGTGCACTTCCAAAATAGATGGCATCATGAGATAGGACAATTATGTGGATATATTGAAGCAACATTTCAAGACATCAGTCAAGAAGTTAAAGCTTGGTCGCAAATGATCTTCCAAATGGACAATGACCCCAAGCATTCTTCCAAAGTTGTGGCAAAATGGCTTAAGGACAACAAAGTCACGGTATTGGAGTGGCCATCACAAAGCACTGACCTCAATCCTATAGAACATTTGTGGGCAGAACTGACTCAGTTACATCAGCTCTGTCAGGAGGAATGGGCCAAAATTCACTCAACTTATTCTGGGAAGCTTGGCGAAGGCTACCTGAAATGTTTGACAGTTAAACAATTTGAAGGCAATGCTACCAAGTACTTATTGAGTGTATGTAAACTTCTGACCCACTGGGAATGTGATGAAAGAAATAAAAGCTGAAATAAATCATTCTCTCTACTATTATTGACATTTCACATTCTTAAAATAAAGTGGTGATCCTAACTGACCTAAGACAGGGAATTCTTACTCGTATTAAATGTCAGGAATTGTGAAAAACTGATTTTAAATCTATTTGGCTAAGGTGTTTGTAAACTCCCGACTTCAAATGTACACACACAAACACTAACACACAAACACACACACACATTCCCCTCTCAGCCCTGCTTCACATCCCTCTCAGCCCTCTGTCCATTATCATGTAAAAGCAATACTCCAGAACTCAGAACCCTAACCTCCAGCTGGGCCCTGTTCCCCTACGATGGTGGTGTAGGTTCTGTGAGGAGATTCCTAACGAGGAGAATGAGATCAGTAATGACAACTTGTCTAGGAGCAGTGCCGAGGCCAAGCACGAGGGCAGCCCACCATCCATACACAAGAAATGCATCATCACCAACAGCACCATCAGCTCAACCATCAGCAGCGAGCCCCTCTCTGTGAGTCTCAGCGACATAATAGAGGTCAGAGGTTAAATCAATTACTGTTTTGTGATTTGTTTTGATGGAGGGGAAATGCATTTGTTATTCTGCCTATAGCCTGCATATGGGGAATACAGTTAACTCAACAGAATGTTTTCTGTAATTTGATCACCAGAACTGAATTAACATAAAAAATGAACACATACCATCCTACTCATAACTATGTACTGTAGTATCCTACAGTGTTTTTCTAGTGACTGACCCCCTCCTCCTCTGTGTCCTAGTTTGACCTCCCTCCAGACGAATACATCGACTGCCTCCCTAACGGGGAGCTGCTGGCCTTGCCCCTGGTGCTGGAGCAGAGGCTAGCGGAGGCCAGCGGCCTGGTGCCCTCAACCTCCCTAGACTTCAACGACAATGAAGACATCCCCACCGAACTCAGCGACTCCTCAGAGACCCACGACGAGGGTACGATTTCAATCTTCCGTCCATTAACAGATTTAAAGCATTTAAACTGTATATTGCTTGAAACAAGCTCCTCTGTGATGTCACTAAGTTTTGGTATTACTGTCACCATATGATATTATGTCCCCAAAGGCACTTTAATCTAAAGTGTGTTTCCCCTTTATGGCTCTCCAGCAGGGGAAGTGCAGGCCTTCCACGATGACCTTAAAGGGAGACAGTACATTGATGAGGTTTACAAGTTCAGTGTGGACAAGATGTATGACATCCTCTTCACAGAATCCCAGTTTATGACCGACTTCATGGAGCAGCGCAGGTTCTCTGGTTAGTCAGACATTCTGTTTGTTGGCATTAGTGTCAGCATCACATTATTGGCTCCTCCATTGGTGTTGTCTTGTGACAATGTAGTGATAGAATGTGTATCCATATAACGCCACACAGATATAGTGTTTCACTCCTGGAAGAAGGACGACGCAGCGGGGAACCAGACGAGAGAGATCATGTACACCATCTCCCTGTCCAACCCGCTGGCCCCCAAGACCGCCACGGTCACAGAGACCCAGACACTGTACAGGGCTAGCCATGAGAGTGAGTGCTACATCATTGATGCTGAGGTCATCACACACGACGTGCCCTACCACGACTACTTCTACACGCTCAACCGTTACATGCTGACACGGGTGGCCAAGAACAAGTGCCGTTTAAGGTGAGGAGGGCCTTATCATAGCAGCTGTTGGAATAACATGTGGCTCTTGAAACTATTAGAAGTTCATTTATAAACACTGCCTGTCTTGTCACTAGGGTGTCCACTGAGCTGCGTTACAGAAAACAGCCATGGGGATTAGTGAAGGGCTTCATCGAGAAGAACTTCTGGAGCGGGCTGGACGAGAACTTCCGCCATCTTGGTAAGTTCCTCAACCAGCTGTTAAGTCTGTCACACAAAATGTTCAGCAACATTTAATCTGATTACCGTAAACCATCCTAATGTGTGAAAGTAAAAACTGCTTCTGTGTGCCCTGTCAGAGTTGGAGCTGTCGAAGGTGGAGGATGTGGTGTTGGAGTCGGCCCGGCCTTCTCCCAAGGTCAAGATGGTGAAGACGTCTGTGAGGCGGAGGAAAAGACCACTGGTCCAATTACGGAGCCAGCACCTGGACGACGCCCTCCTCAGCCCTGTCACCACGCCAACCGACGACGAGGTCATCCACCGCATCAAACATGTGGGCGTGACAGGTCAGATGGCAGGGGGACACTTTTAATACTGTTATACACTGTTCATTCTTATACACTTTCATAAGGTACATACATACATTACATACACTCTTATACATTTCCACAAATGTATATTGTGTTAAATATATCAAGTTGACCCTGTCTGTGTTTGGTCTGCCCCCCTCAGGCTCCACTCAGACCAGGCACATGCCTGAGCACCTCCCTGGAGGCATTGCCCTCTACAGTGTCTCCAAACTGCTGCTCATCATCAGCTTTGTGTGAGTACACTCCTACACACACACTCCTACACACACACACACACACACACATACACACACACACACATACACGCAGTATACACACTCACTTTCAGATCCATCTTCATAATTTGTGTTTCATTTGTAGTCGTCTCAGTTCAACTCTCTTTGAAATCTTTAGTAGTTAGCAAAAATCTGACTCTGGGTTAAACATTTGTTTGTTTTTGTTTGTGTTCTGAATTTGATTCCTCTCTCCTCTCCTGTCCTTTTATTGCTTGCCATAGGATCTGTCTAAGGTACATCGGTCTAATGATAAACCACTTAGCCCTGACTAGGAAACATACTTCTCCCTCATTGTAACTGGTTCATTAACCTTTTACTGTAATGGGCTAAATTAGGGAGTTTCTTGGTAGTCTTAAACAAATGTACTTTGAAACAACAATATACACCTCACACACATGGTTATGGGCTTACAAAAATGAAGACACCTGTACCATGTCAGATATAGAGTTGAAGTGTCTTCAATTCTGAGTTTGCATCCCAATATCACACTTTTATACCAAAGGTATGTGGAGACCTGCTCATCGAAAATCTCATTCCAAAATCATGGGAATTACTATAGATTTGGCCCCCCCTTTGCTGCATAACAGCCTCCACTCTTCTGGGAAGTCTTTCCACTAGATGTTGGAACATTACTGTGGGGACTTGCTTCCATTCAGCCACAAGAGCAATGGTGAGGTCGGGCACTGATGTTGGGCGATTAGGCCTGGCTCGAATTCGGCATTCTAATTCATCCCAAAGGTGTTTGTGGGGTTACGGTCAGGGCTCTGTACAGGCCAGTCAAGTTTTTCCACACAGGTCTCAACAAACCATTTCTGTATGGACCTCACTTTGTGCAGGGGGCATGTCATGCTGAAACAGGAAAAAACTGTTGCCACAAAGTTGGAAACACAGAATGGTCTAGGTCATTGAATGCTGTAGCGTTAATATTACCCTTCAATGGAACTAAGGGGCCTAGCCTGAAACATGAAAAACAGCCCTAGACCATTATGCCTCCTCCTCCAAACTTTACAGCTGGCAGTATGCATTGGGGCAGGTAGCATTCTCCTGGCATCCGCCATAACCAGATTTGTCTGTCAGACTGCCAGACTCCAGAGAAAGCGTTTCCACTGCTCCAGCGTCCAATGGTGGAAAGATCCAGCTTGGCATTGCGCATGGTGATCTTATGCTTGTGTGCGGCTGCTCGGCCATGGAAACCCATTTCATGAAGCTTCCGACTAACAGTTATTTCGCTAATGTTGCTTCCAGAGACAGTTTGGAACTCACTAGTGAGTGTTGCAACCGAACACAGATGATTATTGCATGCTATTCGCTTCAACACTCGGCGGTGTCGTTCTGTGAGCTTGTGTGGCCTACCACTTTGCGTCTGAGCCGTTGTTGCTCCTAGACATTTCCACCTTAAAATAGCAGCACTTACTGTTGACCGAGGCAAATTTAGCAGGGCAGAAATTTGAGCATCTGACTTGTTGGAAAGGTGGCATCCTATGACAGTGCCACGTAGAAAGTCACTGATCTATTAAGTAAGGCCATTCTATAGCAAATGTTTGCATGGCTTTGTGCTCGATTTTATACACCTGTCAGCACCTGGTGTGGCTGAAATAGCCGAATCCTCTAATTTGAAGAGGTGTCCACATACTTTTGCATATATAGTGTATGTCACAGAAGACTGAAATAACAAAACCGCTTGACATAGAAACACCGGATTTTTGGCTGAATAAAATTTTAAAAAGTTGATTAATTATGAAATTATTACAAATATTATTGACATTCCACCCATGAAGCCACTAGCCACATGAAGTCACTTGACTGCAGAAAATGCTGCTGAATATACAGACTAAGGCACCTCTGTATCTTTCATTACTCATTCTTTCCTTTGTCCCTTACATTGTTCTGATTTCCTCTCCTCCCTCAGCCTGGTTTTGCTGGTGTTGCTCAACATGATGCTGTTCTATAAGCTGTGGATGCTGGAGTATTCTGCACAGCCTCTTACCACCTGGCAAGGGCTGCGGATACATGAGAAGTACGCTAACCATTGATAGGGTTTTAGTGTAATGCCTATTGCCTACATAATACTAGAATTTACAGTGAGGGAAAAAAAGTATTTGATCCCCTGCTGATTTTTTACGTTTTCCCACTGACAAAGAAATTATCCGTCTATAATTTTAATGGTAGGTTTATTTGAACAGTGAGAGACAGAATAACAACAACAAAAATCCAGAAAAAAACGCACGTCAAATATGTTCTAAATTGATTTGCATTTTAATGAGGGAAATAAGTATTTGACCCCCTCTCAATCAGAAAGATTTCTGGCTCCCAGGTGTCTTTTATACAGGTAATGAGCTCTTAAAGGGAGTGCTCCTAATCTCAGCTTGTTACCTGTATAAAAGAAACCTGTCCACAGAAGACCAAAGAGCTCTCCAAGGATGTCAGTGACAAGATTGTAGACCTACACAAGGCTGGAATGGGCTACAAGACCAATGCCAAGCAGCTTGGTGAGAAGGTGACAACAGTTGGTGCGATTATTAGCAAATGGAAGAAACACAAAATAATTTATCAATCTCCCTTGGCCTAATGCTCCATGCAAGATCTCACCTCGTGGAGTTGCAATGATCATGAGAACGGAGAGGAATCAGCCAAGAACTACACGGGAGGATCTTGTCAATGATCTCAAGGCAGTTGGGACCATAGTCACCAAGAAAACAATTGGTAACACACTACGCCATGAAGGACTGAAATCTTGCAGCGCCCGCAAGGTCCCCCCTACTCAAGAAAGCACATATGCATGCCCGTCTGAAGTTTGCCAATAAACATCTGAATGATTCAGAGGAACTGGGTAAAAGTGTTGTGGTCAGATGAGACCAAAATGGAGCACTTTGGTATCAACTCAACTCGCCGTGTTTGGAGGAGGAGGAGGAATGCTGCCTATGACCCCCAAGAACACCATCCCCCCCCGTCAAACATGGAGGTGGAAACATTATGCTTTGGGGGTGTTTTTCTGCAAAGGGGACAGGACAACTTCACCGCATTAAAGGGACGATGGACGGGGCCATGTACCATCAAATCTTGGTTGAGAACCTCCTTCCCTCAGCTAGGGCATTGAAAATGGGTTGTGGATGGGTATTCCAGCATGACAATGACCCAAAACACACGGCCAAGGCAACAAAGGAGTGGCTCAAGAAGAAGCACATTAAGGTCCTGGAGTGGAAGGAGCGGAAGGTTCGAGTTGCCAAACGTCATCCTCGAAACCTTAATGACTTGGAGAAGATCTGCAAAGAGGAGTGGGACAAAATCCCTCCTGAGATGTGTGCAAACTTGGTGGCCAACTACAAGAAACGTCTGACCTCTGTGATTGCCAACAAGGGTTTTGCCACCAAGTACTAAGTCATGTTTTGCAGAGGGGTCAAATACTTATTTCCCTCATTAAAATGTAAATCAATTTATTTCATTTTTGACATGTGTTTTTCTGGATTTTTTTGTTTTTATTCTGTCTCTCACTGTTCAAATAAACCTACCATTAAAATGATAGACTGATAATTTCTTTGTCAGTGGGCAAAGGTACAAAATCAGCAGGGGATCAAATACTTTTTTTTCGCTCACGGTATATGACTGTGTACTTAGTCAAACCCAAACTGCAAACCCAGTCTGTTTAGTTTTACTTGACAACCACATGGGCTTTGCCTGTTTTCCCAATCACAAAAAATTGCCCCATAACAATTAGCTTGGAGTTGCTCTTGGCCGTGGCATTTGGGTGTGTTTGACAGTATGTGTGTGTTTCTGTCTAGTAAACTGCCCCAGACGCAAATGGAGTGGGCCCAGCTCCTGAAGTCCCAACAGCGTTACCATGATGCTGAGCTGCAGAAGTGGAGAGAGATCATCAAATCCTCCGTGGTACTATTAGACCAGGTAGGGAACAGTGGTACTATTAGACCAGGTAGGGAACAGTGGTACTATTAGACCAGGTAGGGAACAGTGGTACTATTAGACCAGGTAGGGAACAGTGGTACTATTAGACCAGGTAGGGAACAGTGGTACTATTAGACCAGGTAGGGAACAGTGGTACTATTAGACCAGGTAGGGAACAGTGGTACTATTAGACCAGGTAGGGAACAGTGGTACTATTAGACCAGGTAGGGAACAGTGGTACTATTAGACCAGGTAGGGAACAGTGGTACTATTAGACCAGGTAGGGAACAGTGGTACTATTAGACCAGGTAGGGAACAGTGGTACTATTAGACCAGGTAGGGAACAGTGGTACTATTAGACCAGGTAGGGAACAGTGGTACTATTAGACCAGGTAGGGAACAGTGGTACTATTAGACCAGGTAGGGAACAGTGGTACTATTAGACCAGGTAGGGAACAGTGGTACTATTAGACCAGGTAGGAAACAGTGGTACTATTAGACCAGGTAGGGAACAGTGGTACTATTAGACCAGGTAGGGAACAGTGGTACTATTAGACCAGGTAGGGAACAGTGGTACTATTAGACCAGGTAGGGAACAGTGGTACTATTAGACCAGGTAGGGAACAGTGGTACTATTAGACCAGGTAGGGAACAGTGGTACTATTAGACCAGGTAGGGAACAACTATTAGACCAGGTAGGGAACAGTGGTACTATTAGACCAGGTAGGGAACAGTGGTACTATTAGACCAGGTAGGGAACAGTGGTACTATTAGACCAGGTAGGGAACAGTGGTACTATTAGACCAGGTAGGGAACAGTGGTACTATTAGACCAGGTAGGGAACAGTGGTACTATTAGACCAGGTAGGGAACAGTGGTACTATTAGACCAGGTAGGGAACAGTGGTACTATTAGACCAGGTAGGGAACAGTGGTACTATTAGACCAGGTAGGGAACAGTGGTACTATTAGACCAGGTAGGGAACAGTGGTACTATTAGACCAGGTAGGGAACAGTGGTACTATTAGACCAGGTAGGGAACAGTGGTACTATTAGACCAGGTAGGGAACAGTGGTACTATTAGACCAGGTAGGGAACAGTGGTACTATTAGACCAGGTAGGGAACAGTGGTACTATTAGACCAGGTAGGGAACAGTGGTACTA